>NC_066577.1:824883-907383 GCF_024679095.1 Eriocheir sinensis
GGGATAAAAGCTGAAAATGGAGGAAAAGGAAAAGGAAGGAAGAAAAAAGGAAAAGGAGAAACTAAGGGAAAAAATAAAGTAAAGGAGGAGAAAGTAAGTAATAAAGAAAGGGAGTAGGGAGCTGTGAGGCGAGTATAGAAGGAAGGAAGGAAGGAAGGAAAGAAGTAGGGAGAGATGTAATAAGGAAGTAGGGAGCTGTGAGGCGAGTATAGAAGGAAGGAAGGAAGGAAGGAAAGAAGTAGGGAGAGATATAATAAGGAAGTAGGGAGCTGTGAGGCGAGTATAGAAGGAAGGAAGGAAGGAAGGAAAGAAGTAGGGAGAGATATAATAAGGAAGTAGGGAGCTGTGAGGCGAGTATAGAAGGAAGGAAGGAAGGAAGGAAAGAAGTAGGGAGAGATGTAATAAGGAAGTAGGGAGGTGAAGGAGGAAGGAAGTAAGGAATAAAAAAAGTACGACTGAAAAAGGAAAATAGCAAAAAGTGATGGAGAGAAGGAGTAGGGGAGGAGGAAAGGGGGGGAAATGGAGGAAAAGGGAGAGAGAAAACATCAAACGGGAAGGAAGGGAAGACAAGTGAGGAAGGAAGGAAGGGAGGAAAAAAAAGGTATCTCCAGGGAATCTCTCTCTCTCTCTCTCTCTCTCTCTCTCTCTCTCTCTCTCTCTCTCTCTCTCTCTCTCTCTCTCTCTCTCTCTCTCTCTCTCTCTCTCTCTCTCTCCCTTCCATTTTTTATATATCCGTAAGTGTTCTGATATAATCCGTAGCCGCACTTTATCCACGCTCGCCAGTATTCCTTCTCTCTAAGTATAATCGGTTTTGTCTTTTATTATTTTCACCATTTTTCCTTTCTCTATCTTTTTTCATTTTTTTGCTTCCTCTTTCTGCTGATAAACTGTTCTATATTTCACTCTAATTTATCTTTTTTTATTCTATACTCCATCGTTTTTTTCATTTCAGTTTTTGGTGTTTTTTGCGAGTTCCATTTTTTTCATTATACTGTTAAGCTTTTCTACTTTTCACTCTAATTTCCTTTTTTCTATTTCTCTATCTGTTTTTCCCTTCAAATGCGTAGTTTTGTTGTTGTTTTTATTCTTGATCAACGGATTATTATTTCCATTTTTTCATTCTACTAAAAGCCTCTTCTACTTTTTACTACTTTATCTTTTTTTCTATCCCTCTATCTCTTTTCCCTTCCAGTCTCGTATTTTTTGTTGTTTTGTTTATTTTGTTATTCGATCCACGGCTAACTACATCCATTTTTTTTTATTCAACTAAAAAGCCTCTTCGTTTTTTTACTCATATATACCTTTTTTTCTTTTATCCCTCTCTCACTTTTTTCTTGAGACGCGTAGGTGTTGTTTTATTCCTAATTATTTCATTTTTTCATTCCACTAAAGCCTCTTCGATCTTTTATTCATATTTAACTTTTTTCTTCTAGTCCACTATCACTTTTTTTTCCTTCAGATGCGCAGTTGTTATTTTGTTCCTATTTTGTTACTCGACCGACGGATATTTATTTCCATTTTCTTTCATTCTACTAAAAGCCTCTTCTATTTTTACTACTTTATCTTTTTTCTATCCTCTATCTCTTTTCTCTTCAGATGCGTAATTTTGTTGTAGTTTTGTTCCTATTTTGTTACTCGATCAAAAGGTTATCATTTCTATATTTTCATTTCACTAAAAGCCTCTTCGATTTTTACTAACTTATCTTCTATCCCTCTATCTCTTTTCCCTTCCAGATGCGCAGTTTTTGTTGTTGTTTTGTTCCTATTTTGTTACTCGATCAACGGATAATTATTTCTTTTTTTTCAATCTACTAAAAGCCTCTTCGATTTTTTACTCATATTTACCTTGTTTTCTTCAATCCCACCATCACTTTTTTTCTTCAGATGCGCAGTTTTTTGTTGTCGTTTTGTTGCTATTTCGTCACTATCTCTGTGCGTAACGAATTCGTCCCTTTCTCTTTCTACTACGTAATAACCGGTTTTATCTTTCACTAATCTAACCTTTCTTCTCTATGTCATTCTTTTCCCTTTGGTCCCCACGTTTTAGTTTACTTTTAGTTTACCAATTGTGTTATTCTTTGTATAATTGATTTCACTGTTCACTACTTTTTCCTTTTATTTCTATATGGATATCTTATATCTTCTGTGCAGTTTGTATTTTGCCGATTCTGTTACTTTACAGATAATCGGTTTCACTTTTCAGTAATATATCTTTCTACCTATCTTTCTTTTCACTAACTTTTTTATATACATCTTTCTTTTCCTTTAGATGATCAGGTTTTATTTTGCCATTTGTGTCACTCTAAGTTAAATCGGTTCTGTTTTTTCCCTACGTTAACCTTTCTTACATAGCTTCCCTCTGTATCTTCTGAGCAGGATGCATATTGCTTATTGAGTTACTCTACGGATTCTCGGCTCCACGTTTGAATGGAGGCTTTCACACGCACTCACGACCACAAAAAGTAGCGCTACAAACAGATTTGCGTGGTTGGCTTCGCTGCCGGTGGCGACCACAAAAAGTAGCGCTACTCGTCACGATACATGGCATTCAATGGGAAGAAAGGAAGGTAAGAAATAGTTGAGGATGGAAGGAAAGAGTTAACGATGGAAGGAGGATGAAGGAAGAAAGGAAGGAAGAGAAAAAAAGTTGGAGTGTGCTGTGTGTATGTGTGTGTGTGTGTGTGTGTGTGTGTGTGTGTGTGTGTGTGTGTGTGTGTGTGTGTGTGTGTGTGTGTGTGTGTGTGTGTGTGTGTGTGTGTGTGTGTGTGTGTGTGTGTGTGTGTGTGTGTGTGTGTGTGTGTGTGTGTGTGTGTGTGTGTGTGTGTGTGTGTGTGTGTGTGTGTGTGTGTGTGTGTGTGTGTGTGTGTGTGTGTGTGTGTGTGTGTGTGTGTGTGTGTGTGTGTGTGTGTGTGTGTGTGTGTGTGTGTGTGTGTGTGTGTGTGTGTTTGTGTGTGTGTGTGTGTGTGTGTGTGTGTGTGTGTGTGTGTGTGTGTGTGTGTGTGTGTGTGTGTGTGTGTGTGTGTGTGTGTGTGTGTGTGTGTGTGTGTGTGTGTGTGTGTGTGTGTGTGTGTGTGTCTGTGTGTGTGTGTGTGTGTGTGAGTGAGTCTTTGTAAAGTGTGTGTGAAGATGACCAGTGTGTGAATAAGAAGAGTCATGATGAAAAAGAAGATCTTGACGAAAGATAAAGAATAAGAAGAGAGAGAAGAAGAAAAGAGAAGATGGTGACGAAAGATAAAGAATAAGAAGAGAGAAGAAGAAAAAAAGAAGATGGTGACGAAAGATAAAGAATAAGAAGAGAGAAGAAGAAAAGAGAAGATGGTGACGAAAGATAAAGAATAAGAAGAGAGAAGAAGAAAGAGAAGATGGTGACGAAAGATAAAGAATAAGAAGAGAGAAGAAAGAAGAAAGAGAGGCCAGTGAAGAATAAGAAAGACATGAGGAGTGTGGAATGATGAGAAATGATGAAGAATGACTGTGTTAAAAAAGCCAAAGATTATTACGTTATTATTATTGTAATTATTATTATAAGCATTATTATTACTATCTTCACCTGTATTACTATTGTTACTATCTCTACTACTACTACTACTACTACTACTACTACTACTACTACTACTACTACTACTACTACTACTACTACTACTACTACTACTACTACTACTACTACTACTACTACTACTACTACTACTACTACTACTACTACTACTACTACTACTACTACTACTACTACTACTACTACTACTACTACTACTAACCTACTTTTACTTACTTTCCATGTTTATTTTCCCGACACATAATCATGGAGGCTCCATAGCTTGGAGGTCATTAGCCCCAACTCTGTTCGCTAATGACTGTGGCATCCAACCATATCACTAATACTACCTGACACTAAATCACCTATCATCTATTACGTCTAGATCCCCCTTTCCTTCCCTACTCAAGTCACTCCCGACCCACCCTAATGTCACTCTCCACCACTGTGGCTTCATAGTCCATATTGGAGATGGTGGTGGCTTTGGGCCAGAGTGTCTGGTGCCCCTGAGACATAGGATGGCCGACCTGAGCAGGGAGAACGAGAGGCGACACCTCATCCAGGCGACAACGTGACTCCTTGGCTGATGATTCTTTTCTGAGAGTAGTTCCGCTAGGCGTGCGTCGAAGCATTGGGCCCTGGGACCCATCCCGCCGGATGTGGTGAAGACGAGGGGGGTGAAGCTGCCCTGATCCACATGTTGGATTCTTTCACCGTATGCCCTTGTCTTCTCCTGCTCGTTCCTGTGGTGGGTAGCTTGCAGGGCAGCTCACGATGACAGGCAGCCATCGGGTCGAATATGCGGATGTCCGTGAACGCCCGCTGTCCGCGCACCCAGAATCCGCGGGCACTTACGTTAACCCGTGCCTCCTGTGAGGTATTGGCTGTCCTGTACCGAAGGTGTTCGCCGTCCAGGAAGCAGTGCCGGCTCGGTAGTGACGTCTTGGCATACCTCCCCGAGCATGCTGGCTGTCAGATCCCTCACTTCATCGTGTCGAATACAGACGAAGCCTCCCTTTTTACATGTCATGGTGTGGGTGACATCATTTGGTGATCCACATGCACAGAGATCAGGCAGTCCCTCAATCGGCCAGCCATATCTCAGAGCAATGGCGTCGACAAATTCTTGTTTGTTGAGGCTGAAGCCCTTTGCTCTGATTGGTAATGACGTTAGCCAGTTAGAGGCGCCTGCCTCCTGCTGTGTGTATTTTCTACCCATTTCTGTGGACAGGTGGTGTGTAAGACGGTCCAGCTCGTCTTTTTGGGCCTGTTGCCTTTCTTCTGAGATTTTTCTTTTAATATCTCTTATTTCTGTTTGGTCTATCTCGCCCTCTGCCTCCTGAGCGATGATCCTGTTGATGAGTGACCTGGTAAGGCTGATGGAGTTTTGGTTCTCCTTATCTGCCAGCTTCTCAGCGTTGGTGATCCCCATCCCACCCAGTCTTGGGGAAGTGCTAGCATATCCTCTCTTCCTCCCCAAAGCATGAGATTTCACCAGCGCCGGCAAGAATACATTCTTGACGGCATTTTCCAGTGGTCGGAGTGGACTGATGCCGGGGATGGTGCGCATCAGGAACGTCCACCGATGTTGGATGCCGTGGGTGTACGCTGAATAGGCAGCGTGTGGCTCAGTCTTGGCAATGGCAGACAAAGCTTCTATTTCCTTCACCCATTCAGCTACTTTGTCTCCCACGTACTCCTTCTTATATACCTCTGTCCCGATCACTGCACCTAAGTGTCGTTGTCCGTCTTTTGTCACAATGACGCCACTTCCTCTAAAAGTTTCTGCGGCATGGTCATAATGTTCAGGTTTGACAATAAGAACAGACTTGGTGGCGTTAGGGATGTATCCTATCTCAGGGCCGGAGGTGTTCACAGTGTCCCACCACCCTTTTAAGTCTGAGATTTTACCAGCACCTGAGAGGTCATCCGCATAAGCCACCTGTTTCACCCGTGTTTCTGCGAACGCGATTTCATTTTGGAGGACTGATAGGCCCAGGGCGTACATAGCCATGGCTATTGGGTCACCTTGTGTTGTTCCCTTAGATGATTTTAACACTTTCACTTTTCTTATAAGGCACCATTATCGCACCCAGGATCATCACCTGTCCAAGTAATATAGGTACCCCGACTTTAAGAAAGCTACTTGAGGTAGTTATTGTTTAGGGATTCTGATGGTGAACTAAGGGTCATAGGACAGGGTCCACTTATTAGAGGTTAGCTTACGTATCTTACATCACTAATTACACTTGTAAATACCATGAACACAGGTTAACATTAACACCTTAACCTAGCATGCACACATGGCAATAAGTAGCACCAACATAATAACTGTTTCCACCCACACGGGGAAACACAGACTCCACCATTCCTCACCTTAATTAAGTCCTAACTAAACTAGTGAGTGTTTGCGCTTATCCATTGTTACCCCTGAGAACAACACACATACCACCCTTTTGGCCTTCTCCTTTCCTTCCTCTCTTCACACACCCTGCCACAGGCAATCCTCCACAACGCAGCTTCAAAAGTGTTTACTGCTGCATGTTGGCCTTGGTCTGGACGACGCCCAGCTTCCCATCTGTCAGGCTTGCCTTTGGCGCACCTGAAAGGGGCGATGTCGCTCGTGAGAATGAGCTCGCTCCCACAACCTAGTGCGAGGAAGGGGCGTTAGTCTCGGCCCCAAAATGCCTTGGTGTGACGTCACGGAGTGACAAACTGACCGCAGGTTAGGCCTGCTTGAGACCTGAGATTTCCTTGGTAGGCCTCCAATATCAATATAAGGTCACTGGTATTTTATTTCCATAATAAATATTTACCGTCCTCCCGCAATAATCAAAAGAAGGCAGATTGACCACTTTTGGCAACGATACCCTGTTTTGACCCCTGACACCTCTGAATTTTGTTGACACTACAGATTGTAGGGAGATATGAGCACAACAGCCTCTTTGTTTCAACACCCATCTCTGCCCTCTCGCTCTCTCTCTCTCTCTCTCTCTCAAACTCTCTCTCTCTCTCTCTCTCTCTCTCTCTCTCTCTCTCTCTCTCTCTCTCTCTCTCTCTCTCTCTCTCTCTCTCTCTCTCTCTCTCTCTCTCTCTCTCTCTCTCTCTCTCTCTCTCTCTCTCTCTCTCTCTCTCTCTCTCTCTCTCTCTCTCAATATATATATAAAAATATCTCTATCTATATATATATCTATATCTCTATATATATATATATATATATATATATATATATATATATATATATATATATATATATATATATATATATATATATATATATATATATATATATATATATATATATCAGTATATATATATATGATCATCAGTCCGATCGTCCGATCTTCCGATCTGATCGGAACAACAATTGGCGATCGGAATACAAAGATTGGATCATTCTTGTAAAGGTAATCGGACTGTGGAGATCGGAACTTCACAAACTAACTTCCGATCACAGAAAAAAATGTGGCCACCGTTGTCATGGCAGCAAGTGACTCCGGACATTTTCAAAACCTCACGACTCACTTCTTACAATTATCTTTATACACGTTCGTAAATAGTTACTTCAATAAGCGTCTTTATATATAATATTAAACGATAATTATTGATCGTTAATCTATTTAATCCTGGTAAGGTATCGTGAACGAGACGCGCAGGCGCAAAATCGCTTTATTTGCTTGTCACACGACGCTATGACAGTCTGGTGTGGGTAGTCAAGGCAAGCATAGAGAAGGTATCGTCATACAGGCGGGAGGAAATCACTCGTTGGCAACTCCTATAGCCTTCACGCCTGGCCCCGCCCCATCCTCGTCGTCTGCCCAAACCGACGACTTCACACACCTCACTCCCACCCTGTTTCCTGACAAAAACATTCATTTTTACGAAAAACTGAGACCACCATCATCTGCCTGAGAAAATTCTGCATCTCACTAGCATAAAATTGTAACCATAATGTAAAATTACACATACGAAAATCAGAGTTAAATGAAATAAGGAATACATATTTTCTTGCACTTATTTCCCTTCAACTCCTTAGTACTCAGCTGGTTTTCGTCGCATCACTTTTTTAAGCACAGATCCTAAATCTGCATGCTTTTCTGCTTCTGATGGTGTAGGGTACGTCCCGAGGTAAAAATATACATAGGGTCAAAATCGCCTCCGAACATAAGCCGAGCCGTGACGGGGGTCATTCGCATCGGCTTTTGTTTACTCAAGTCAGGCTCGCCGCCACAGTGTTATATATATAATATAATAATATATTATAATATTATAATATATTATAATATATAATATAATATAACTCTGTGCTCGCCGCTCACCTCACGCCGTGGCCTTGGGGCTGTGCGTGAGCGGCGAGTCTGACTTGAGTAAACAAATGCCGATGCGCATGAACGCTGTCACGGCGCGCTATGTTCAGAACGACGACCTATTTTACCTCAGGACGTACCTATCATCAAGCAGAAAAGCATGCAGATTTAGGATCTGTGCTTAAAAAAGTGATGGGTCGAAAATCAGCTGAGTACTAAGGAGTTGAAGGGAAATAAGTGCAAGAAAATGTTTACTCCATCCTTCACTTAACTCTGATTTTCGTATGTGTACATCATTGTTACAATTTTATGCTAGTGTGATGAAGAATTTTCTCAGGAAGATGATGGTGGTCTCAGTTTTCGTAAAATGAATGTTGGGGTCAGGAAACAGGGTGAAAGTGAGTGTGAAGCCTTCTGTTTGGGCAGACAACGAGGATGGGGCAGGGCAATGAAACTCGAGGAAGGGGCGGAGCTTATCGAGACGCCAGCCAATCATCGTCCAGGATGAGATGCCGTGAACATTTCTATTTATATTTCTATTCACCGACAATTGCTTCATAGGGTATATAACAAAAAATATTTTATTTTATTGTAGTAGTTTATAACATAAAAAACATCCGAGAGGTCCTAATAAAAAAGCTTATTTCAAAATTTGGTTCTTCACGTTCTATGAGAGTAACGATACCTCTCTATGCTTGCCTTGGCAGTAGTGGGCTTCCGCTCACTCCAGTAACCGAGTCGCCTGCCTCAGTTGCCAGTTATGCATTTTCTGCTGCAGTGTTACCACCCTCTAATGGCGGAAGCGTCAGTTCCTTTTCGAGAAACCAAGGAGACCAAAGCTAAAAGGGGGGGCTTCGCCCTGCCTCGACCCCCCCCACATTCTTAACCGGGGGGGGGGGGGCTTTGCCTCCCCTCGACTCCCCCACCCCCCACCCGTCGGGCTCCCCCCGCAACAGGAGGAGGAAGAGGAAGGTCTCGCGAGACGGCGCAACATGCCGCCCAGAACACGACACCAAACTTACGCCCCATACCCCTCCCATCCAAGAACTTATCTATAACCTCTTCTTGAATGTATCTATCGTGTTGTCGCTCACCACATGATTTCTACTTCTGTTCCACTCATCCACCACTGTTGGTAAACCAACTCTTGCCTATGTCTTTGTTGAACCTGAACTTATCCAACTTAAACCCATTGCTACGTGTCCTACCCGGTGTTTTGTCATCTGCCATCCACGTATCCGAAGACATCCCATCCGATCTTCGCATGCGCGGGCTTTGTTTCCAAACAGTGGATGGATGAATTGCGACACGGTACCGTGTCTTTGTGGACTGCCTATCGTTTATTTTTTTATCTTTTTAAAAGTAAATGATGACGTATGTTTTGAATCTGAAAATTGCTTGAAATATGAAAGTTTCTTCCTACACCTCTTGTATGTCAGTAAATGTGGTAAATGAGATATCCTACACCTCTTGTATGTCGGTAAATGTGATAAATGAGATCACCCCTTGTATGTCGGTAACTGTGATAAATGAGGTAACCTGCACCCCTTGTATGTCAGTAAATGTGGTAAATGAGATATCCTACACCCCTTGTATGTCGGTAAATGTGATAAATGAGGTAGCCTGCACCCCTTGTATGTCGGTAAATGTGATAAATGAGATAACCTACACCCCTTGTATGTCGGTAAATGTGATAAATGAGATAACCTGCACCCTTTGTATGTCGGTAAATGTGATAAATGAGATAACCTGCACCCTTTGTATGTCGGTAAATGTGATAAATGAGATAACCTGCACCCTTTGTATGTCGGTAAATGTGATTAATGAGATATCCTACACCCCTTGTATGTCGGTAAATGTGATAAATGAGATATCCTACACCCCTTGTATGTCGGTAAAAAGTGACCATTGAGATAACCTACACCCTTTGTATGTCTGTATATGTGAGCAATGAGATAACCTGCACCTCTTGTAAATGAGGTACCCTACACACCTTGTATGTCAGTAAATGTGATAAGAGATAACCTACATCCTTTGTATGTCGGTAAATGTGATAAATGAGATAACCTGCACCCCTTGTATGTCGGTAAATGTGATAAATGAGATATCCTACACCCCCTGAATGTCGGTAAATTTGTTTAATGAGGTACCCTACACACGTTGTATGTCGGTAAATGTGATAAATGAGATAACCTGCACCCTTTGTATGTCGGTAAATGTGATTAATGAGATAACCTACACCCCTGAATGTCGGTAAATGTGATAAATGAGATAACCTGCACCCTTGTGTGTCATATGAAATGTTAAATGAATAACCTACACGCTTGTATGTCGGTAAATATAATAATAATTTGTTTAATGAGGTACCCTACACACGTTGTATGTCGGTAAATGTGATAAATGAGGTAACTTTTTTTTTTTTTTTTTACATCTCAACCACCAGGGGCCTTGTGGTCGGCCCAAGCCCATTATGGGGCAGGCAGTTTTTATAGTGGCGCTATATAGTTATGCTTGGCTCATGCTGCCTTCCGGAACTCATTTTTGATTCGCTTGGACGGTTTCTTCTAGAGTCCGGGTTGATGGGTGGTCTTCTGGTCAGCATGTGGGTAGTCTTAAGCCACTCGGCGGTGACAAATAGATCCCAGGTAGCTGCGTGGGGATTCGAATCGACGTTGTCCATGGCGTGAGGAATGCTGGCCCCGCACGCTAATCACTCAGCCACCGCCTACCCTTGTATGTCAGTAATTGTGAAAAATGAGATAACCTACACCCCTTGTATGTCGGTAAATGTGATAAATGAAATAACCTGAAACCTTGTATGTCAGTAAATGTGATAAATGAGATAACCTACACTCTATTCTGATTGATGGTCATGTTTCTCGGATTCTCTCCATTTAATGGCAGGCTATCTGAATTATGGGGTCCATGTCATCCTTGAATTTGGCCATTTTACCATAAAAGCTGCCATGCTGTCTTGCCGCCATCTTGCCTGGACAAACTACGATATCAACACTCTGTGTTTGTAGGCATCGGGTTCCGCGCATGCGCAGATCAGGATGGGATGTCTTAGGATACGTGGATGGCATATGACACCACACTGGCTCACTTATAATCAAAACCTTATTGCTTATGTTCTTCTTGTAACTAACTTATTTATGGACTAATATCTTTTATTCAAAAATCTATTTAATCAGGAAGAATAGCTCACTATCGATCCTTTTTTATAGGATAGCAAAAAGTATTTCCTAAATGTCGATGATAAAATATAAAAAAAATGACAAATATTTGTCAAAAAACTAAATCAACTTCAAACAATAGTTAAAATAGCGAACATAATTCCTTTTTCATACTTTCAGAAACTGAATAAAAGGGTAGACTTTAATAAATGCCAAAAAAAGTTAACTTCTTTTTTTTGGCATTTATTTAAGTTAACTTTTTTTCTTTATCATGTCCTATATACCAAAAGAAAGAGGAAAAATAAAGATATTTATAAGCAGTTAATTAAGTTATTGCTTATTTGAAATTATTACTTAAAGAACACCTAGTATAGGTGTTTCTTGTAATTATTATTTGAAAAATAACAATAATTATTAAAAGTTTTAATGATCGGATGATCGGAATGGTGATTGGAAAAGCAGTACTTAAAAAAAATGATCGGATGATCGTAATCGGATCAGTTGCCCAAGATGATCGGATGATCGGGGATCGGAACAGCAAAAAAGTGAACGGTGCCCACCACATATATATATATATATATATATATATATATATATATATATATATATAATATATATATATATATATATATATATATATATATATATATATATATATATATATATATATATATATATATATATATATATATATATATATATATATATATATATATATATATATATATATATATATATATATATATATATATATATATATATATATATATATATATATATATATATATATATATATATATATATATATATATATATATATATATATATATATATATATATATATCAGTCCGATATCTTCCGATCTGATCGGAACAGCAATTGGCGATCGGAATGCAAAGACTGAATCATTTTTGTAAAAGGTAATCGGACTGTGGAGATCGGAACTTGACAGACTAACTTCCGATCACCGATCACAGAAAAGAAAGTGGTCAACGTTGTCATGGTAACAAGTGACTGCGGACTTCTTAAAAAAAAAAATTATACACGTTGCTAAATAGTTACTTCAATAAGCGTCTTTATTTATAAAATTAAGTGATAATTATTGATCGTTAATTTATTTAATCCTGGTAAGGTATCGTGAACGAGACGCGCAGGCGCAAAGTCGCTTTATTTGCTTGGCGGGACTTGTTACACGACGCCATGGCAGTGTGGTGTGGGCTGCAGCAGGATCAAAGGACACGGTAAACCAGCGCGCAGAAAATGACGTCAGCAGGTGGAGCGAGGAGAGATGAAATAGAAAACGAAGTATTCACGTCGAACGGTAACGCAAATAAAATCGAAAGTATTTATGTCGAGCTGTAACGCAAATATAATCTAAACAGGCTTTCATTGTCTTTGTCTTCGATTGACAAATATCGTATCTTCTATAGGTTTCTGTAGTGAATTTAACACACAAAGAAAATACGTACACATCTTTAAGTAATGTTTATTGCTTATACTCACTATAATTCACTTGATTGTCTATATATGCATATTCTAGACACAGTATAAAAATACAAAACATGCTAAATACCTTCTTGGCCACAGTGGGAGAGCCTAAACCTTAGATCCAAGAATAATGACTGCCCGTCCCTTTGTTATGGCTCACAGTAGTAAGCCTGGGGCTGCCTTTGTAACGCCTCACATCTTGCTGTGTAATAATAATAAGTACAATGAAAACTATAAGCTTACATTCAAATTCTCTCTAACGAGCATGATGCTGCTCGATCCTCTTGCAACAGCATTCAATAGTCTATCCTGTATACATAAATAAAATAAGACATTATAGAAAATAGATTCCTTTAAAGGTACACTTGCCTATATCTACTTACATTCCTTAAAAAAATACATACATAAGAAAATAAGGAATCTGCAAGAGGCCAGTTGACCTACACGTGGTAGTTCCTGTAAAACTATAAACTCTAAAATCTATCTCCATCCATAAATATACTGAGTGGCCCGACTCTTCGTATATTTTCCGCATGTGGCCCTCTGTGAAAAAAAGTTTGGACACCCCTGACCTAGACAGACTATGGTGCTTTCTCTAGAGGGTTAAATAGCATAGGTGGGCACGATAACAGAAAACCTTATTCCCGATACCCGATAACTGATAATAGAAAACCTTATCGGTGTAGTGCGGCGACGGCCTGATGAACGAGCCTCCCATAACCCACTTAGCCAGTGGGCACCTCTTTGGCCGACTCGGTAAGGAGTGGCTCTCCGTCACGCTGGTCGCGGGTTCAATCCCAGGCAGCCGGGAATACCCTCTCCTTGTTGTGATTAATTTCTCGTGTGTTTCGATACACGCAGAGGACGTGGGACCGAGAGGTAATAGAAAAAGAATAGAAAATCTCGGCATTAAATCGGTGATAACCGATATCCGTTAACTTGAGACACACATGTAGGCGATAACCGATACCCGATATAAATCCACAAT
The DNA here is from genome assembly GCF_024679095.1 of Eriocheir sinensis. Classification (NCBI taxonomy): domain Eukaryota; kingdom Metazoa; phylum Arthropoda; class Malacostraca; order Decapoda; family Varunidae; genus Eriocheir; species Eriocheir sinensis. The sequence goes on from NC_066577.1 coordinate 838,375, forward strand.
TCCGATACTAGCTAGCGATAAGTCCGATAGGCGAAAACGATACTATATTGATATTTCAAATAAAAAACATAGATGAATTCAAATTTTCATTATCTATATTTGAAAACTTACAAAACCTGAAAACCACACGTTGACACGTACATATAGACGGTAATACTAGAAACGCCTGAACCGGTGTTGTGTTATTTGGCGTCCCCGCCGTCAAAAGCTGGAGCTTTTGTTTACAAACACTGGTCTCTCATGAACTGGCCCATCACTACTTATTCAGTTATTCTTACTGATCACCATTAACACTTTAACAGTCACTTCAGTAAAGAAGCACTGAAGCACTGGGAACCGGAACACTGGCACTCACTCCGTCACGTCTCCCCTTAAGGCCTCTACGGCTGTGCATCTAGGAGCACCCAGTCCCCATCTGCCCATGGTGTTCTGCACCTTTTCTAGTCTTGCCAGGTCACCTTCCCTGTACTCTGTTATTTCTGACCCGTACAGGCAGTATGGCACCGCTATCCCCTTCCACATACTCCTGCCTACCTCGTATTTATTAATAGTCCTGCTGCCTGCGTTCATGATCATGCCCACCATCCTCCTGGCTTTTCCTTCGTTTATTTTCCTTTGTTTCTCTCCTCCTACTCCTTCTTTGCTGACCTCCAATCCCAAGTATGTGTACTTCTCCACTCCCTCTATTATGGTGTTTCCCAGGACCCACTGGCTATTGGCATTGTTGTTAAATTCTACGGCCTTACATTTCCTGGCACTGAATTTCATCTTCCACTCCCTCCCATACTCGTTGGTAATCCTCAGTAGCTCCTCCATATCTGCCTTGTTTCCTGCCATGAGTACAATGTCATCTGCGTTAGCTAAGCACCCAAGTTTTCTGTCTCCTACTCTTTTTCTGATTTTCACCAGGAGTTCTTCTTCATAAAAGTTAAACAATGTTGGTGACATCACACATCCCTGTCTCACTCCAACATTGTTCTCCCCCATGATCCGCGGTGGTGTCTCCCAAAGTGAATTTTAGCATATTTTCATTGTACATTTCCTTCATCACCTCTGCCACTTTATTATCTATTCCAATGTGCTTTAACAATTTCATTAGCTTGCTTCTGTCCACTGTGTCATATGCCTTTTCAATGTCTATAAATATCAGGTACAGCTCTTTTCCTTGCTTCTTATTTCTGTTTATTATTTCCTTAAGAACCAACACATTTTCCAGCCCTCCTCTTCCTTCTCTGAATCCACTCTGTTCTTCTCCCCACGCCTTGGATTCCTCTGCCCACATTTTCAGCTTTTCATTCAAGATTTTTCCAAATATCTTTGCCATGATGTTCATGACTGAAATGGGCCTATAGTTTTCTATTTCCTCCTTAGGTTTCCCTCCTCCTTTGTGAATCAGTGTTACTCTGCTTCTTTTCCAGTCTTGCGGGATCTCACCCTCCTCCAGTATTATTTGAAACATTTCATGCAGGATGTGTTTGAGTCTTTCTCCTCCATATTTTATAAATTCACCGAGCACTCCATCCGCTCCGCCTGCTTTTCCATTCTTTGTACCTTTTAGTGCTTTTTCCACATCCTTCAGTTCAATTGTAACACCAGCCATTTCTTTTTTGTCACTGTATATTGTTGGACCTCCCGTTTGGTCTTCCTCAGTGTTGGTCTGCACTGTGCTCCTCCAGTATCCCTCTATTGCCGTTCTTATCTCTTCATCGTTGGTGCTTTCTCTTCCTTCTATCCTCAGAAGTTCGTTTCTCTACCTCTCAGGTTTCTCCGCAGTCTTTTCCATCCCTCTTTCTCTCTTTCTCTTGGAGGTATCTCGTTCAGTTTCTGAGCCTGCTCCTCCCATATTGCTATCTTCTTGTGTTTTCTTTTCTCCTTCTTGTAGGTGTCCCAGCCTCTTGCCATTTCTGTCTGTACTGTTCCCCTTGCTTCGTCATCATTTTGCTCAGGTCTCTCTGCTTCCTGTTCTCTTTTTTCCTGGTGCTCCAAGCTTCTTCCACCTCTTTGTCCCACCATCCTTTTAGCCTTGTCTTCCCTTCTTTGAATCTTTTGTTTCCAACATTTTTCTTTGCTTCTTTTAGTATTGTTCTTTTATTCTTTGTTCCCACTGGAGTTATTGTTGCCTCCCCTTTCTCACTGCATCCCTGCATTTGTTCATCAGTCTCCTGCTATATGTCTCCCAGTCAGCTTCTGATAAATTCCACTTTTCTCTCCATCAGGTCTTTTTTCTCCTTTCTTTCCTCCCTTCACAGGTTACCCCTATCAGCACATGGTCTGAGATGTCAATTTCTTCATTTTTCCAGATCAAGCACTTTTTCATCACTTCTTCATTCACTAAAATGTAATCTATGGCTGACTCTGCACCTCTGTCTCTCCATGTAATAGTGTTTTCCAGTTCCCAGTTTTTAATTCTTAATTTTCTATTTTCTGCAAAATCCAGGATCATCATCCCATTTGTGTTAGTTCTCTCATTATTGAGTCCAATGTGTCCGTTTAGATCTCCCATAATAAACCACTTCTACTTGCCTGTGACATCAAGATCAAGGTCAAGATCAACGGAAGTAAACAGAGCAACGCTGCAGAGTCTGCCACGCCGCCCTCCACGCCCAAACAGTGCTCCCACGCCCACGCCCACCCAGTGCCCCCTCCACGCCCACCCAGTGCCCCCACGCCTCCACGCCCACCCCCCCACGCCTCCACGCCCACCCAGTGCCCACCTCCACCCCACGCCCACGCCCCACCCACGGCCCCCCCGCCTCCACGCCCACCCAGTGCCCCCACGCCTCCACGCCCACCCAGTGCCCCCACGCCTCCACGCCCACCCAGTGCCCCCACGCCTCCACGCCCACCCAGTGCCCCCACGCCTCCACGCCCACCCAGTGCCCCCACGCCTCCACGCCCACCCAGTGCCCCCACGCCTCCACGCCCACCCAGTGCCCCCACGCCTCCACGCCCTAACAGTGCCCCCACGCCTCCACGCCCATCCAGTGCCCCCACGCCCACGCCCACCCAGTGCCCCACGCCTCCACGCCCACCCAGTGCCCCACGCCCACCCAGTGCCCCCACGCCTCCACGCCCACCCTGTGCCCCCACGCCTCCACGCCCACCCAGTGCCTCCACGCCCACCCAGTGCCCCCACGCCTCCACGCCCACCCAGTGCCCCCACGCCTCCACGCCCACCCAGTGCCCCCACGCCTCCACGCCCACCCAGTGCCCCCACGCCTCCACGCCCACCCAGTGCGTATTACAAGGTTATCTATTTCAAGCTTACCTATTACAAGCTTTTTGGGGAGGTTCAGGGGTATTATTCTAGTGTTTGCCCATACTCACCCCTCGCAACCAAAATTGGCTAGGGGGCCATTGAGACTTCGGGGAATGCGGTGGTAAACATGAAATGCGTCGCAAATGCATAGTTTTTGAGTTATGAGGGGTTGAAAAATACCCTAGATGTGAAACTCCTTACAATTACTTAGATGTGGAAATTTCATACATTCCGGGTTTTAGGACGTACAGAAACCTCGCAAGGTAATTATTGAAAATCACTCCGCACCTTGAAAATACGATATTACGCCTCCATATTGTACTTAAGGGCATTTTATAATTACGGACGATGTGGTTACAGGGCGACGCCATTGCAATATGAGCAGCGTTGCCAACGATCCGGTTAGCAATGATACGCTAGGTGAGACCAGGTCCACCACGCGTGGTTATTTTTTTTTTTTTTGGAACACGCAGCTTTACCTAATACTATTACCGATGGTACGCTTGGTTACCGATGGTACGCTTAGTTAGCCATTAGCCCACGCATGTGAGACCAGGTCCACCACGCGTGGTTATTATTTTTTTTAGAACACGCAGCTTTACCTAACACTATTACCGATGGTACGCTTGGTTAGCGATGGTACGCTTAGTTAGCCATTAGCCCACGCATGTGAGACCAGGGGCCGTATGCACCAATATTCTAAGAATATTACTAAGCCCTGCACTTAACAACTTTTAGCTAAGCATAGGCCCTTAAGTATTGCCAGAATTCCCCTTAGCAGACTCTAAGCTAAGTATTTTTTGAGCAAAATACCGGTATGAAGTGCATCGCCTAGCAAAATGACAACTTGCAAAAGCATTGTATATAGCTAGCACAGTGCATGTTATGCAGAGATGAAATAGCTATAATGAATTCAACACGTTATCTATCTGTACACAAAAGCTTGTTTGGAAACAATAGACACATCAATGGAGTTAATGATCGACATCAACGAGCCTTCTTCTTCTTCCTCTTGTGGTCTTTATTGCCCATGATCGTTATATAGGTGCATCTTTTCATGTTTCCGGTGTACCTCCACTATTCTTTTATGTATTCTGGTAAAATAGGGTAGGAGCGTTAGTATCCAATCAGGAAGTGCCATGTATTTCTTTTGATCACAGATTTAAACTCAAACTTAGTACAAAACTGATTTTGTTTACCTCTCAAATCCTTCAGTAGTCATTAATGTTTATATTAAGACCAATGCCAAATTTCTGTGGAACATAATTTTACATACATGCATACATTTGCTACGTGATTGGAGATAATGGTATTACTGCTAAGTCCAATCACTTGCCAGCTAATTCCAATCACTTGCCATTAAAAATCCAAACATATAAATTGAGTCATCAAAATAAAATGCAGTTTATTTCAAATTTATATTTATCTTTTGCCCTTAGGGGCCTAGTGACGAAATACATCAAAAAAAAATTTCTGGGAGAAAGAAAACACATGATGAATGAGAATGCAAATAATGTTTTAATATGCTTGCAATGATGATAATACATAATATGGCTAAACTAAGCAATTTTAACCTTGTTCCTCAGAATAGGCTAATTAGGCTAACCATGTTCCTGAGAATAACTAAAGTACCGGTACCAGTAACCATGTTTCTGAAAATAGCTTGAATCAAATGAATCATGTTCTTGAGAATACCTAAAATAACCATGTTCCTAAGAATAGCAGAACTAACCATGTTCCTAAGAATAAAGTAACCACATTAGTTAGCCTACTCATCAAACATAATTTCTGGAAGTTAAAATGAAAGTAAAATTCCTATTGAACATCACTGAAGCATGGAATTATATTATTCCAAGACAACTCTTCCCAGCTGCTACTACTCCATTTTCAACCTTAATTGTAGCAGTTCTACCCTGAATCACATCCGTTACATTTATTTTGAATAACACAAACTTCATCTGGTGTCACAGGGAAAGAAAAATCGTCAGAACTGCCCCAAACAAAGTGATCCTTCTTAGCTTCCAATTCCTTAAGAAAGTGTACCTCAAGGCCCTCTTCTGCTACTCTTTCTATTCTACCAAGACAAGCTTTATGTGTAACAGTCTTTCTACCTTTGAAAGTAGAATGAATGACAGGTAACAACCATAACCCACGATCCTTGCTCAGGTTGCTGTTGAAGATCTATGAACTGCAGTGCATTTTCAGTGGCAATAGTTTCTAAACCAATTGAGTCATCATCACTGTCTTCCAACGGTACCATGCTGGCTTCTAGCGATTCATCACTGGAAGAATCTTCATTTTCCTCAGTTAGAGTGTTCACTGATGTTGAAGCAGTCACTGGTTCAGATGTCTGAGCAGACTTGCCTTTCTTGGGTAGTTTTGAATCCTTACTGCGTTTCTTGAGCTCTAAAGCTTGTTTAGCATTGCGTTCCTTTTCAAGTAACTGTACTGCAGCTGATGAAGAAAGAGCAAAGGTCTTGTCTCTAATGGTTTTTTGTACTTAGGACCTTGTGTTTTACGTGGTGATAGAACCACTTGTAGCCCTTAAATGCAGCGCTGATAGTTGATCCTTGTTTGGGCTTGTTCTTCATGTTTGGTGATAGGAATGTCTCTTTTGATGGGAGTCAGCTTTTTTGTAAGAGAAACCATTTTACTTTATCAGTCAGGGCCAAATCACATGCTGTTGCTCTGCAGTGCTTAGAAGACTGAATGGTATTATACATAGATTCCACACACTCTGCTTCTTTAAGTTCTTGCTGGAATCGAGATTCCTGGGAAGAATCAGTTTGCACACCAGTGTGCACAGGAGTATGAAAGTCAGTCTGTGTCCCTTTCTCTACTATACCACCTTGGTCAATTCCATCAAATAGTACTGTAGCACAAGCTTTCATTGCTTCTGTTGTGATCTTTGAATAGTCAGGAGCCTCAGGATCAAATGGGTGTAGTCCACACTTCCGAAAACCATTAAGAATGTTCTCCTTCTTGCAAGCTTTCTTGTACATAGGGAGAAAGACTGTAGCAAAGTAAGCCTGGGTAAGTGTTTCATCAGGGTGACTTTCTTGCCAATCTGCAGCTGCAGTCCTCCAAGCCTTTTTCATTGGACCAAATACTGAGACGTCCAGTGGCTGCATAAAGTGAGTTGAATTTGGGGGCAACCCATACAGTATTATCTGAGCTGCGCGCGTGATGGGGGGCCCGCAGGGGGTGGGCAGTGGTGTACGGTACGTATAAGCTACCGACGACCCGCCAATGGCTTCTGTGTAGTCCAACACACGTAACTTGTTCATAATACATTAAATTTGTGCAAAAAATCACGGTCTTAGTAAATAACATTCAGTTACCAAAGTGATTAAGTTATCTATCACTGTGGTTGATCAGTCGACCACTGTGGTCGACTGATTGACCACTGTGGTCGACTGATTGACCACTGTGGTCGACTGATTGACCACTATGGTCGACTGATTGACCACTATGGTCGACTGATTGACCACTATGGTCGACTGATTGACCACTGTGGTCGACTGATTGACCACTGTGGTCGACTGATTGACCACTGTGGTCGACTGATTGACCACTGTGGTCGACTGATTGACCACTGTGGTCGACTGATTGACCACTATGGTCGACTGATTGACCACTGTGGTCGACTGATTGACCACTGTGGTCGACTGATTGACCACTGTGGTCGACTGATTGACCACTGTGGTCGACTGATTGACCACTGTGGTCGACTGATTGACCACTGTGGTCGACTGATTGACCACTGTGGTCGACTGATTGACCACTGTGGTCGACTGATTGACCACTGTGGTCGACTGATTGACCACTGTGGTCGACTGATTGACCACTGTGGTCGACTGATTGACCACTGTGGTCGACTGATTGACCACTGTGGTCGACTGATTGACCACTGTGGTCGACTGATTGACCACTGTGGTCGACTGATTGACCACTGTGGTCGACTGATTGACCACTGTGGTCGACTGATTGACCACTGTGGTCGACTGATTGACCACTGTGGTCGACTGATTGACCACTGTGGTCGACTGATTGACCACTGTGGTCGACTGATTGACCACTGTGGTCGATCACTGATCGGATACTAACACAGAACACTATATAATAAAGTAAAGGAACTACGAAAATTACGAATCCAGTAACACATGCAAACTTAAAAATAATGTTATGTCGCATAGATTGACGCATTTTGGAAGGATAATATTTCGTGATCGGATTCTAACACACAGAGGATTTTTGATTTAGTATTCGATCACTGCTCTTTACTAGGACAATGTGCTATTTAAACAACTATTTCAAAAGTTCCTCGTGCTATTCCAACATTCCACAACACCATAACATCATAATATTAAAGAGAAAACGTAAAGATATATCATTTATAATTTTATGAAAAATGTTATTTCCTTACGGGTTGCCGTAAGAATCGGGAGAAAACAGACAGTATCTTACCTTCCGAGTATGGTAGAAGCTAAACTATTTATCCCATTTACTTCATTTTTTCACACAATATTTAGCTTTTATTCCTTTACATATTGGTGGTCTGTCTGATAATATATCTTTTGTAGTTTTCTCAGTAGAAGTTTTTTTTCAACCAAAATTGAAAGTGATCGGACTCTAACACAGTGATCGCATACTAACGTTCCTACCCTATGTATATTACTGCCTCGACGTCGTCTCCTCAGCCGCCGGTGACAACAAAGGCGTATCACACGGAATTACCAAATAATAAAAGTAAACAAGTCAAAAACAAACTAAATCTAACCAGACCTGACCAAACCTAACTATACCTAGCCTATAGCCAACCTAACCTGACCCCTCTACCGCCAAATGCAATGTGCTAAGATGCGTTAATTCACACACTTCAGTACGTAGTTTGAAGTTTCTTCAATATTCAAGCTGTTTGTCACTGTACTGTATTCAGAGACCAACATACAACACATAATGCATTAGCCTCACGTGAGATGGCTACCATAATTTCAGACTCGTGTGTTCAGTGACTTTCTTGTTTATTTATTTTGATATATATCAACTTTCAGTCAGGTTACTCTGGTATATCTTTGCCTCAGTGGGTCAAGGCACACAATCACTAGTACTATTATAAAATGTTCTAATGTTTCCCGAGCTTCTACACCTATCTGCTGTACTATAGATAGGTATAGGTACTTCTCCATTCATGGAGGCCACTTTTCTCAACTATCTTTGACAGGTCTTCCATGCACATTGTTTCACTCTGCTCCAGTGTCATCATATGCTTTCCCTCTCTGTATATTTCCTTTCTCCAAAGGGGATTGTCTTCCAGTGTTTTATTAATTTGGCCCACCAGTGTTCACTCATTTCCTCTCTTTGAAACTAAGCTTCCCCTTTGTTAACCTTTCTCTGAAGCTCCACCCCATTTCCCGAGAGCATGTGAACACTATCATGCCAACTGGTCTTGAATGACTTCTAATCTCCCGACATCTTCAGTGTTAGTCCTGCTGACCCATACAAGATAGCTGTGGGGCTACTACCTTCCCCATCCAAAGGCAACTTCCATATTCATACTGGCTAATTTCCCTTCTCTACCGCTGATGTTAACACCTGTCATTTTCCCTACCTTGGCTTCATTTACTTTTCTTTGTGCTTTCTCCTATGGCCTCCTTGCTTATCTCAAATCCTAAATAACCTTGTGTTTCTATTACCTCTAAGATATTGTTTCCCAGCACCCGCTGTCCTACTGCTGGTGTGAATTTCCATTATTATGTTTAAAGATAAGTTTCCATTCCATACCAAAGTCATTTAGGATCAGGCAAAGTCCTTCCACTAATACTACAGCATCTGCATAACCCAGGCAAAGCAATACAGCTTCTGATGTGTGGGGCTTTATTACTGTTGTCTATAATATCCACATATACACATGGAGGAGGGGGGTTATGAGCAGAAAGGATTAATTGATTATGTGGCAGTAGATGGAAGACTGAGAAAGGATATTTGTGACGCGAAGGTAGTGAGCGGAATGTTCGATGGCCCTGACCATCTTGCAAAAGTGGGTGTTTGAAAGAAAGGTGAAGTAAAAAGGAAGTACTGAAGATAGAAAATTTACATGAAAAGTATTAAAAGATGAGTATACGATGAAATGGCAGAGGCCTTAAGTGAAAATTGGGAAAGTGTGCAAGATAGTACAGATAGATATTGAATAAGTTTTTGGAACATTCAAAGTAGTGTTAACTACAACAAAAAAGTGTTAGGTATGAAAGTGGTGAGGGATGGAAAATACAAGGAAATTCATGGTGAACGCCTGCTCCTAGGAGCAGGCGGTGATGCGATGATGATGCTGCATGAATTGAGAGGAATCACAGCCGATGTGGTGACGTGTGGAGAGGAAGTTACGATATGCGTGGTCCAGATATGTGATGGGGCCGGGGAGGGGGGGGGGGGGGGCGGTCCCAGCATACTTGATAAAAGCCATCATGGTCCCAGTTTACAAGGGGAGGGGCAGGATCGGGGAGGTGGGAGTTGTGGGGTATAAGTCTGCAGAGTGTAGGCTACCTGGAAAGGTATATGGAAAGTCCTAATTGAGATTGTGCAAAGACTTACAGAAGAGAAAATCAGTGAAGAACAAGGAGACTTCAGGGAGGAAGGGGATGTGTGGATCAGATTTTCGTTCAAGTTGGTAGTAGAAAAATATTAGCATAAGTAAAAATACTATGCTGCCTTCATGGATCTAGGTATTCTAGAGAAAGTTTATGACAGAGTCGATTGGCTGGCATTGTACATGGGACATCTTAAAGGTATATGGTGTGGGAGGAAAACTGCTTAATGCAATAAAGTCTTTCTATGAGGATGCATCTGCATGTGTCAAAATTACTGGAGAAACAAGTGAACATTTTGAGATGAAAGTGGGCTTAAGGCAGGGGTGTGTCATGTCACCATGGTTGTTCAATATTTATATGGATGGTGTTATGAAAATGAAGAGCAAAGTTGGGGAAATTGAAGTAAAAATGTATGCTGAGGGAGGGAAGGAAGTGGGTGATGAATTCAATCTTATTTGCTGATGACACAGTGCTCATTGCAGAAAATGAAAGTGACTTACAAAATTTGGTCAGTGTTTGATAGTGTATGTAAAAGGAGAAAGTTGAAAATAAATGTCAACAAAAGTAAAGTGATGGTTTGTGAGCAGAGTGAGTGAGCAGGGTAGAAGGGAGGTTGTAGATTTTGTATGCCCATATAGAGTGCCCATTGAATGTGAAAAAGAATGCCAAATAATTTTGAATGGTGAAGAAATGGAAGAGGTTAATGATTTTAAGTACCTTGGATCAGTTATGTGTAAGCATGGTGGTACAGAAGGAGAGAAAAGAGAAAAGGGATTGCAAGGATTGACTGATTGGAGGAGAAGCTGCAGATCCATCTCTGGCATGCCATCTCCTTGTTGGGGGCTGAATTTCTCCATGGCATGGACTGGACCTCTGCCGGACAGCTGGAGAAAGCTGCCATGGCACAAACCCGACTGATGGAGACAACTGATTTCTTCTTCCACATCATGTTTGGCCCTGAAATATGAGTACAAGTTCAAATAAACTACATAATATATATATATAGATATATATATATATATATATATATATATATATATATATATATATATATATATATATATATATATATATATATATATATATATATATATATATATATATATATATATATATATATATATATATATATATATATATATATATATATATATATATATATATATATATATAATATATATATATATATATATATATATATATATATATATATATTATTTGGGATGTTTTTTCTTGATTAGTGTACAATACTAAAAGAGGTTAACCTGGTAGCTGCAGGGATCACGTTTCTTAATGGTCCCTCCGAGCAAGAAAATGAGAAAAAATCATCACTCACGCAAACCATTTCATAATATATATCAATGCATTTGTGATCAGTTTATGCATCATCTATTTTGGGGGGTTTATATCATGGCAAAAATGTGGCCCGTTGCTGGTACACGGTAAAGCCACAAATTTGGCCTGTTGCTGCTACCAGGTTAAGCTGGACTATGAATGGACAGATGTTGTTTTAAGAGCATCTGAAATAAACTTATGGTACTGATATATGATAATTAAATCTGTATTATTTATTAAGATGTGTCCAGTGATTTAACTGGCAAAGAATTGCAAAACACAAGCTAAGAAAATAAAAGTACTGAACTGACTAACGTATTGACACAGGAAATGGTGGTCGGAGAAATAAGAATGGATTAATAATTAATATACCCTTAGCAAGAACTAAAAGACATTGCATCGACAGAAGTATGTGATAGAATAACAGGCATTATCTACATGAGTTATTTACTGCACAGTGCACACTATATGGGCTGGCAACATTGTCTTATTTCCTAGCAAGTGAAGTTTCTTATATTGTGCATTATATTCTTGCATGGGAATGATTTCTTGATGCTGGATGACAAAAACTAAATGATTAAACAATAATGTTATGTGGCGAATACCAGCTTGAGGTCACTCTAGGTCTAGGAGGACCTGCTCGTTGTTGTCAATGTCATCACGATCACTGCAAATAGATACATTACAATTAGAAATGCTTTGGCACCTGCCCTATATCTATATCTATACTTGTCCAGAAGTCAAAACTCTTGACTCATGGACCAATTTGCAATTTTTTTTGTTCATAAAGATTTTAGCATTGTTGATTGACTTTTATAGCTATTTGGAAGTAAGACTGAGAATAATCATAAAATTCACTTTTAGATCTTCATAAGAAAGGAAGCTGCAAATAAGAAAAGCCATAATATACTGTGAACTAATTAATTTCAAATGTGAAAAAAAAGACATGACCAAAGCAAATAAAACAATACTAGAATGCTAGCTAGCATGGGTATAGTATCATTTTGCAACACCCAGGGATTCCCTTTAAGAGCTACCGATACGTCAAATTGATTTGGTTTGGTTACTAAAAATAAGCAAAGGAAGGTAATTTTGTTAGGACACTTAACGTTAGGTTAAAAATATCAACTTTTCTAAATAATAGTTGATTTGGTTAACACTGGCTATCTTAAATAACAGATTAAGTTGAAATAACTATATGTCAATGATAAATTTACCCAGGTTAGGTTAATATGATTAGGTTTGGCTTATCGCCGCTGGGAGGTTAGTGAGGTAATAATGAAATAACAGACACTAGTGACCCAAATAGGTATTGTTTTGGGTTGGGTAAGGTTGGTGGGAAACGTTTGTTGAAGTCAGTCACAAGATTAACAGGTGTGTTAGGTTAAAAGAGTTTCTATTCTATCTATCTATTCTAAAGGATAAGTCTGGCGAGGTAAAATATTGGCTCACCTGTGTTCGTTCTGGGCAGGAGTCTGTGGCTGCCGGTGTTGATCACAGGTAAGATACACGTGCACCAGTGATGACTGGACCTTCACAGACTACCTGAGGTGAGTGATAACAGACACTGGATGTCTCCAGGCGATGGCTGGGGGCTGTATAACGCCAGCCACACACTGTACTGCGGGGCTTCCGGCAAGGTTACTCCCAGGGCTCCTTGTGTGACAGCCTGTGGATGGTGGCAGGCGGTCACCAGCCATCGCCTGGAGGGTCTCCAGTGTCTGTTATCACTCAATCTCTGTCAGTCTGTGAAGGTTGCACCTGCATTTTACCTGTCGGTGAACACCACTTCAGTCGTGATGGCCATGTAGGTGTTTCCAAGGTCCGCCTCGCCGAACCACTCATCTCAGCACGGTCAGCACAGTCCACAGATATTTCAGGATGAGTTTCAAATCCTTAAACGCCTCCAATTCATCTTGACGAGGCAGATATATTAGGAGGTGATGCCTTCCCTCCCGCTGTAATCCGCCATTTTGCAATACTTATACATTTTTAACGGTGCTAAGGGAGCCCCTTCCCCGCCTTAAATTTTCCGCCCGCTAAGTGCTCCAGCTCCAGCGCTAAGTAGAAAACTTAACGATTCTTTGCCGTTAAGTGCACTTAGCGATGCTGAGAACGTTTGTGTATACGGCCCCAGGTCGTAAAGCTCGGTTGGAGTAGTTTAAATATGCTCCCCCACCCAAATACCCCGAGTTCACGCAGGTCCCCCAAGATCGTTGGGGGAAGGGGATTAATTCGGCTTCTTTACTTTTAAGTACTTTGTTTTTTTTACTATGATATATGGAGGCGTATTATCGTATTCTGGAGGCGCGGAGTCAATATCCACAATCACCTTGTATACTGGGAATACGAGCCCGTGAAGCAGATTCAAAATCCGGTCAGTAAGGATTCACGTGTTCGAACAGCTCGGGCAAGAGGTTCGAGAGCCTGCACTTCCTGCACAAGCCGCAGTAGTGTTAAAGGCGCGGTGTTGGATGGATCCCGGCTAGCCGGTGGTTTTACTTGTGTCAGTGATAAACAATGAAGATACACTGTGTTTGGTGCCACGGACTCTACTTGGCGGACAGAAACCTTGCGATGAGGTGACAGCCTGCTAGAGAGAGAGGGCATGAGTGTGGTGGAGGCGTTTATGTGAGCACAGATGGCCGCCGGTGCCACGCCAGATGGTGAGGTGAGCATCGTTTGGTGGGTTCACTACGCTTCTCTCCCAAAACAAGCTTGGGGATCCACTGAGTGCGTGGTTTTCGTATGGGAAACACTAAATTCGTCGCAAACGCTTATTTTAGTGGTGGAGGAGAAATTCCCTAAATTTAAGAAATTTCCCTGGATCTAGGGAGTTTTTTTCCCCCCCCCCACACACTAAAAAAATACGCGAATGCGACGGATTTCGTGTCCCCCACCCGAAACCCCGCATTCCCACCAGGTCCCCAGGCTTGTATGGGGGGGAGGGGGGAGTATGGGCAAACACTAGAATTTTACCGGTTCAGGTGATGGGTCAGCAATATTTCAGAATCACACCCAAGCTGCCCCATGTCAAGTTTACCTGTTTCAGGCTTTTTATGGCTGAGGTGACAGCTTGGTATTATTTCAGAATCACACCCAAGCTGCCCCATGTCAAGTTTACCTGTTTCAGGCTTTTTATGGCTGAGGTGACAGCTTGGTATTATTTCAGAATCACACCCAAGCTTACACATTTCCAGCTTTTGGGGTCTCAGGTGGCTGCTCGGGGGTTGTTGAGGGAAGGACAGGAGCCTAGGTGGTACTAATTTTGAGACACGCTTTATTTCAGTGCAAAATATGATGCTGTTTATTATGGAGAAAGTTTTATTTTCCAGAAACCACTGAAAGGTTGACTTTTCAATGCCTGACGTGCACCTGCCGCCGCCCTGCCCCGTAACGGGAGAGCCACTCCTTTACCAGTGGGCCAAAGAGGTGCCCCCCTGGCTAAGTGGGTTATGGGAGGCTCACCCATCAGGCTAGTCGTGTCACTACAGTGTGAGGCCTATCACATACTTAGGTATACTTAGGTGAGTGCTGGACGCAGGCCCAAGGGCCTCTATATCCAGATCTTCAGTAACAGCTCAAAAAAAACTATGATATGGACATCTGTGGCGAAACAGACAACTTTGCTTCATAGTTAAAAACACTTCTTGATGCTGCCAGTGGCAGTCAAGTCTTTTCAAATGTATAAATACTTGGGGCCACTACCACAGAGGAGGGAAGACTATTCCATACATTTACTATCCTATTCATGTAACTGTTTTGACGGATCCTTGTGTTGCACCTCTTTTATTCAATTTGTATTGGTGTCCTCTTGTCACTAATTCTTCACGTACATTATAGTCAAGCACTGGAGCCACTCTGGTGTCATATTTCCCTTGCAATCTTATAGGTCTCTATCATTTCACCCTTAACCTCCTATACACCAATGTTGGCAAACTAAGTTCCTTTAACCTTTCTTGGTACGATAGGTGTCTAAGTCCATTTACCATTCTCGTTGATCGCCTTTGCACATTTTCCAGGGAAGTGATGTCCTTCTTTCTACTCGGACTCCATATCACATTTCCAAATTCCAGCTGTGGTCTCACCAGTGCTTTATACAATCTAATAAAATTTTCTTTATTTAAATCCACAAATGACCTTCTGATGAGTTGCATTGTTCTATTGGCTTTATTTATTTTGTCATTAATATGTTGTTCAAATGTAAGATGCTGGTCTACTATTATTCCGAGATCCTTTTTACTATCCACTCGTTCAAGACTTACAGGTTGGTCTTCCTTCTGCATAAAATATTCTCTTTCCACTTGTTGATTCCTTTGCCTTGTCACTGTCATAACCTTGCACTTCGCTGGATGGAACTCCAATAACCAATCCACTGACCAACTTTGTAGCCTGTCCAAATCCCTCTGGAGTGATCCTTGGTCCCCAGAACTTCCAATTTCCTTAAAACATTTAGTGTCGTCAGCAAACATGTATACCGATGACTCAATATTATCTGGCAAGTCATTAATATATATCACAAACAGTAATGGTCCAATAACACTTCCCTGAGGCACTCCACTGACAACATCCTTCCACTCTGACGAGGAACCTCTAACAACCACTTTCTGTTTTCTTCTGTTTAGTAAGGCTTTAATCCAGTATACAAGTTGATCTCCCATTCCATAGGCTTTTAACTTCATCATCAATCTGTTGTGTGGGACAGTGTCAAATGCCTTTTTTATATCTAGATACACTACATCAAGTTCTCCTCCACCTTCCAGTATTTCAGTCCATGTATCCATTACCTTTAATAACTGTAGTGTAATTGACCTCCCACTGATAAAGCCAAACTGACTCTGGCTAAACAAATTGTTTGCTGACATATGATGAACCATTTTATCTCTCACTATAGACTCCATTACTTTAGATAATATACATGTTAAGCTTACCGGTCTATAGTTGCTTGGCGTTTTCTTACAGCCTTTCTTAAATATAGCCGATATTGTAGCCTGTCTCCATATTTCTGGTACCTTTCCCGTTCGAAGTGATGTATTATATAAGCTTTTCAGGGGCTCTGCAAGCTCAGAACTAAGTTCCTTTAATATCCTCGGTTGTATTTCATCTGGTTCAGGAGATTTATCCACTTTGAGATTTTTCAGTTTCTCCTTAATTTCATGAGCAGTTATCTCAACCATCTCAAGTCTACTTCCATAATTTCTGGTTGCGATGGGTGGTGGAACTGAATCAAGCTCCTCTATAAATACACTACTAAAGAAATCAGCTAGTACCTGTGCTTTCTCACCATCTGTTTTTGTCAATTCTTCTCTGTCCCCTGACTCTGATATGTATAGATCAGCTACACCCTCTTTTACCTTCACTTTACTTTTCACATATTTCCAAACGTTTTTTGGGTTCTCCCTTACACTTAATGAAATTTCCCTTTCCGCTGCCCTCTGCAGTTTCCTCGTCATAGACTTTGCCTTATTTCTTGCCCTGGCATATTCTTTATATTTCTGTTGATCCATGGTCTCAATATACCTTTGCCATGTTCTATGTTTCTTCCTCACTGCTTGTCGTGTCTTCATGTCAAGTGGTGTATTATATTGTCGTTGTCCTGCAGTATCAATGATCTTACTGGGGATAAATTTTTGTTTTGCTAACTGAAAATTTTCTGTGATCATCTTCAACTGTTCCTCTACATTATCTTTGCAGTGTTTGAATCCTTCTTCCCATTCGATACTCCCTAAAAATGTACGCATAGCTTCATAGTCCCCTTTATCATAATAAAACTTCTCATATGAGCGCTGGGGTACACTGTTAAAAAATTTAAGGTCTATTATAAGTACACAGTGATCACTTTTACCAAGGGGGGACTCATATTCAATATTTGATATTATACCTTCCTCTGGTCATAATTAAGTCAAGTAAACTTGTTGAAACCATGCCTCTTCCTCTGGTGGCCTGTGATACATGTTGGTACATGTAAGAGTTCCTCACTGCTTCTATAAATTTATATTCCTCTGTTTCTGTGCTCCCTCCCTCTGTAGTCCAATTTTCCCAATCAATTTTGGGATAGTTGAAATCACCAACCATAAAAACGTGTGTATCCCTACCAGAATTCACTTCCACCAATAACTGTCTGAGTTTATCGTTATTTTCCTTACTGCTGTGTGGGCTTCTGTATAAACACCCCATCAGTGCTTCCTCGTTCTTGTTAACTCTCATGCGTATCCATAAAGCCTCTTCAAATTCTGTGTTCATCTCCACTTGCCATGCTGATATACTCTCATGTACATATATTGCTATTCCTCTATTCTCTCTCTTTAAATATAACTTATATCCAGATATTGACATTTCTTCAGCTGTCAAGGGATATCTCAAATTTTTTGGATTAACCTCACATATAAATAACAGAAGTGGCTTGCTTATACAATGCCTTAATCTAAATCTTAACTCGATTAACTTGGTGCTCAAGACATCAGCATTTGTATACCAACACGTCATTGCTCGTATGTCTTTACTATTATTTCCTTTACTTAATTTTTTACCAACCTTCTTGCCCAAGGCGGGCCCTGTACTTTGTATTTATCCTCAAAAATTAAGCCTGACAAAACTAACCAAAGTAAATCTAACCCAACCTGACCTGACCTAACTATATGTGGTAAATTCCAGAAGTACCGTACACCCGTCTCCCTGCTGTATACCTCCACCCGTGTCATTGTGAAGGACACCTTTGTGCTGTTTGTGTGCCTTCCTGCCGCTGCCTGTTTTGGGTGTTTTTTCTTTCATTTATTTGATAGATTTTTCATTCCGGTGAGTGTTCTGAGGCATCATTTGGGTATTGCTCCAGAAGTACACCCAAGCCTCTCTACTTCACTTGCATGGGAGTTAAGACTCACATCAGCAGTCACTTCCAGTTATTAGGGACACACCATTACCAGCTGTTCCCTCCTCCCTAGCAGTAGCCTGTCCTTTAGGGGTCAAGACTCACATCAGCAGTCACTTCCAGTTATTAGGGACACACCATTACCAGCTGTTCCTCCTCCCTAGCAGTAGATTATTGGCAGAATATTGTAAAAAATTAAACATAACAAAACTAACCCAAACTAATCAGTAAAATTCCAGAATAACACCCGGCCCACTACGAAGGACGCCTTTGTGCAGTATTTGCGTCCTTTATTGCCGCTTGCCATTTGGTGTTTTTTTCTTTGATTTTATTGTTTTTGGTTTGTTTGAGCGTTTTGATCCATCGTTTGTTGTGGAGACGAATAATTATAATAGCCACAGTAAGACCACGTTGATCTTGGCCTCGACTCTACGGCCACCGTGTCATGTGCAGGCCGCTCTGGCCTGAATGGTGTCAGGTTAGGTCAGGTTAGGCTGGATTTCATTTGGTGAGGTCAGGTTATCCTGGATTTCATTTGGTGAGGTCAGGTTATGCTGGATTTCATTTGGTGAGGTCAGGTTATCCTGGATTTCATTTGGTGAGGTCAGGTTATCCTGGATTTCATTTGGTTAGGTCAGGTTATCCTGGATTTCATTTGGTGAGGTCAGGTTATGCTGGATTTGATTTGGTGAGGTCAGGTTAGGTTGGATTTCATTTGGTGAGGTCAGGTTAGGCTGGATTTCATTTGGTGAGGTCAGGTAATGCTGGATTTCATTTGGTGAGGTCAGGTAATGCTGGATTTGATTTGGTGAGGTCAGGTTATCCTGGATTTCATTTGGTGAGGTCAGGTTATGCTGGATTTCATTTGGTGAGGTCAGGTTATCCTGGATTTCATTTGGTGAGGTCAGGTTATCCTGGATTTCATTTGGTGAGGTCAGGTTATCCTGGATTTCATTTGGTTAGGTCAGGTTATCCTGGATTTCATTTGGTGAGGTCAGGTTATCCTGGATTTCATTTGGTGAGGTCAGGTTATCCTGGATTTCATTTGGTGAGGTCAGGTTATCCTGGATTTCATTTGGTTAGGTCAGGCTAGAGTTCATTTGGCCAGGTCAGGTTATGCTGGATATAGTTAGTTTATATGCTGGATTTCATTTGGTTAGGTCAGAGTAGGTTAGATTTAGATTGGTTAGATCAGATATCGTCAAGCTAGGCTAGATTTAGTTTATTTAGGTCAGGTTACACTAGATTTGCTTTGGTCAGGTCAGATCAGCTTAGATTTAGTTTATTTAGGTCAGGTTACACTAGATTTGCTTTGGTCAGGTCAGATCAGCTTAGATTTAGTTTATTTAGGTCAGGTTACACTAGATTTGCTTTGGTCAGGTCAGATCAGCTTAGATTTAGTTTATTTAGGTCAGGTTACGCTAGATTTGCTTTGGTCAGGTCAGATCAGCTTAGATTTAGTTTATTTAGGTCAGGTTACACTAGATTTAGTTTGGTTAGGTCAGGTCAGGTTTTATTTAGTTTGGTTAGGTCAGGTCAGGTTTTATTTAGTTTGGTCAGGTCAGGTCAGGTTTTATTTAGTTTGGTTAGGTCAGGTCAGGTTTTATTTAGTTTGGTCAGGTCAGGTCAGGTTAGATTTAGTTTGGTTAGGTCAGGTCAGGTTTTATTTAGTTTGGTTAGGTCAGGTCAGGTTTTATTTAGTTTGGTCAGGTCAGGTCAGGTTTTATTTAGTTTGGTCAGGTCAGGTCAGGTTTTATTTAGTTTGGTTAGGTCAGGTCAGGTTTAGTGTTTTCCGGTAATACGTGTGGCAGGCTTCACGCTGTGCCGGTGTTGTCACTGGCGGCAGAGGGTCACGCCGCCTGCTGCTGCACGGGATCACACACATTTCACGGTTCTTTTCACACTTGCTTTTTCTTTCTCTTCACTCTTTCCTGTGGTTTTCCGGGAGGTTTAAAGTTAAGGAGAAAATATGTATGACAGCAGATGAAGTAGGAAATGAGATATTGGCGCGTGAATAATGGCAGTCTTGACCCCATTGTCACGGCCATGTTACGGTTATTACTCACAGGCACAACGCCTCAAAACACTCTCCTTAACTTGAAAAAACTATCAAGTGGAAGAAAACTCTGGAAACAGGAAACTGCAGCAGGGAAGTGTTTACCCTCGCTGCAAATTAAGGACTTTGGGCACTCGAGACACGGCCGAGTTGCTTGCCGTCTGAACCACTCGTGTGTGAGGCAGTGATTTCCCGGCATAGTGTCCGGGAGGATGTGTCAAGGGATGTGCTTCCATTTATTGTATTCTGGCAGCGGGGCACAAGCCAGGTCAGGTCAGGTCAGGTATAGTTGAGGTGGCTTGCACTCAGGAGGGTATATTCATGTCAACTCAATTCATCTCAATGTTTCCATGTTATATTATCTCCAGTGAATGTCAGACTGCAAGTTTGGGTATAATTGCCGGCGCAGTGTTGCGGGAAAATGTTGCAGGGGTGGAGGCGGGCGTGGAGTGTTTTCTCACACAGGTAGGGGAGGCAGTAGTTGGGGGCTGCAGGGGTGGAGGCAGGTGTGGAGTGTTTTCACACAGGAAGGGGAGGCAGTAGTTGGGGGCTGCAGGGGTGGAGGCGGGGGTGGAGTGTTTTCTCACACTGGTTGGGGTGGCTGTTGTTGGGGGCTGCCGGGGTGGAGGCGGGTGTGGAGTGTTTTCTCACACAGGAAGGGGAGGCAGTAGTTGGGGGCTGCAGGGGTGGAGGCGGGCGTGGAGTGTTTTCTCACACAGGAAGGGGAGGCAGTAGTTGGGGCTGCAGGGGTGGAGGCAGGTGTGGAGTGTTTTCACACAGGAAGGGGAGGCAGTAGTTGGGGGCTGCAGGGGTGGAGGCAGGTGGGAGTGTTTTCACACAGGTAGGGGAGGCAGTAGTTGGGGCTGCAGGGGTGGAGGCAGGTGTGGAGTGTTTTCACACAGGAAGGGGAGGCAGTAGTTGGGGCTGCAGGGGTGGAGGCGGGCGTGGAGTGTTTTCACACAGGTAGGGGAGGCAGTAGTTGGGGCTGCAGGGGTGGAGGCGGGCGTGGAGTGTTTTCTCACACAGGTAGGGGAGGCAGTAGTTGGGGGCTGCAGGGGTGGAGGCGGGCGTGGAGTGTTTTCTCACACAGGTAGGGGAGGCAGTAGTTGGGGGCTGCAGGGGTGGAGGCGGGCGTGGAGTGTTTTCTCACACAGGTAGGGGAGGCAGTAGTTGGGGGCTGCAGGGGTGGAGGCAGGTGTGGAGTGTTTTCTCACACAGGTAGGGGAGGCAGTAGTTGGGGGCTGCAGGGGTGGAGGCGGGTGTGGAGTGTTTTCTCACACAGGTAGGGGAGGCAGTAGTTGGGGGCTGAAACATTCAATAAGTTCATAATGAAGTGCTTCAGCGCGTCCTGCTGCCACTCAGCAAGCGTTGGTGCTGGAATTGTTATATCAACACCTCGGCCTCGGGGAATTCAAGGATGGCGGCTGAGGGCCTCAAGGTTTGCACGGAGTTAACCAATCCAGTTGTATTAGAGATCAGCGGCGGGGGTCCGTGTGCCCTGCCCCCACGAGCATAGGGGGGCAGGTTTACTATGTGACGGTAATCAAAACATTAAGACAAAACTGCCACTGAAGTGTTCCTGCTTGTTTTCCTGCTTGGCTGTCTGGCATGTCACTCCATCATCACCAGCCTCTTCCTCTAATTGTCCCCCTTCCTCCTCCTCCTCCTCCTCCTCTGCCGTCAACAACCAGAGCCACCAGTGAGGGGCAGCGAGGGCAGGCCGCCTCGCTGCCTCCCTGGGGACCAACAGCAGGAAACGTCAAAACTCTTCTGTCACTAAATCCTTTCCATTTTTCACTCAGGAGTGGGCAGAGTACTGGAGCACCTGATGGCACTTAGACAGAAGAGGGCGTGGCATTAACGGCCCATCTCCTGCACCCCAGGATGTGGTGTTGGCCATGCTGGGAGGAGTACAGTGCCAGGAGACAGCTGCTCAAGTGAGGGTCTGAGGCGGACGCTGTGCTCAGCGCTCGCTGCGTCCACGCTGCCGCTGACCTCAGGACCCCTTGGTGCATCCCTCGCCTCGCCTGCCACTTGGTCCCTGAGTGTGGCGTCGGGGGAACCTTGCCGCCCGCTGCAGCTTCCCTGAGGTTCCTGCAAGACCCTCACCCCAGGAGTGGTGGGCAGGGGAGGCTGCAAGGCCGGGCAGCAGCCTGAGTGGCGGGACCAGCAGGAACACTGCCACTGCTGTGAGGACCAGAAGAACACAACCACCACCAACAACAACAACAGCAACAACAACAACAACATAACCACCACCAACAACAGCAAGTATATCACCACCACCACCACCACCACTGACAACAACAACAGCAACTATATCACCACCACCACCACCACCTTGCTGCTGGCACCTTCGGCCACAAAGGAAAGGGAAAGTTTGAGTGTGACAAGATTTGAGACTGGGAGCAAGTTCAGCAGACACAGCCTTGCACACACTGGTGAGGGAAACCATGAGTGGCCAGCGTGTGGGGAAAGACTCCCTGGGAAGGATGACCTCAGCAAATACACCCACACACTCTGCTGAAGGAGCCCTTGAATGCCAAGACTGTGGCAAAAGGTTCAGATACCAGAGTGACCTCAACAGACACACCCTTACACACACTGGTGAAAGACCTCATGAATGCCAAGAGTGTGGCAAAAGGTTCAGTAGGAAGGGTCACCTCAACACACACACCCTTACACACACTGGCAAAAGGCCTCATGAGTGTGAGGTTTGTGGTGACACATTCATCAGGAAGAGCCATCTCGAGGTACACACTTACACACACACTGGCAAAAGGCCTCATGAGTGTGAGGTTTGTGGTGACACATTCATCAGGAAGAGCCATCTCGAGGTACACACTTACACACACACTGGTGAAAGGCCTCATGAGTGTGAGGTTTGTGGTGACACATTCATCAGGAAGAGCCATCTCGAGGTACACACTTACACACACACTGGTGAAAGGCCTCATGAGTGTCTGGAATGTGGAGAAAGGTTCAGAGAGAAGCAAACCCTGGAGCGTCACTCCTTCAGACACTCTGGCCTGAGAGAGTTCAAGTGTGACGTGTGTGGGAAGCACTTCAAGATGAAGGGGGACATTGCCCGGCACATGAAGACCCACTTCTGAGGTGCCGTGTTGTGCTGCTGTGTGGGACCTCAGTGACGGGGAACCAGTCATCAACACCACCTGGAGAGGACTGGCACCATGTTGTGGCTGACTGCTGAGAGATGCACCAACAAGCTGCACCACAGTGAACAGTGCCGTCTGCCCCAAGCCAGAGTGGTGACAACTCTGTCGCCTTGCCCCGGCACAGTGCAGCAGCCAACAAGCCGCACCACAGTGAACAGTGCCGTCTGCCCCGAGCCAGAGTGGTGACAACTCTGTCACCTTGCCCCGGCACAGTGCAGCAGCCAACAAGCAGCACCACAGTGAACAGTGCCGTCTGCCCCGAGCCAGAGTGGTGACAACTCTGTCACCTTGCCCCGGCACAGTGCAGCAGCAGTGACTGGGGCCGCCACAACAGACCATCACCAGGATTATCAAGGAGACGCTGTGTGAAGGTTTGTCACGTCTCCCTGCGCTCCACAAGAAACCCGGCCCAGCAGAGACCACTGGTGCAGACTGCCGGCCTGGGAGCTGTGATGGACGGAGCTTGTTAGGTTTGCTGCCCCGAGGGAAAGGAAGGCAGAATATGTAGCTGGGCAAGGCGTGCACACCAGGAACACTCCAGTGGTGTTTGTCAAGCCTTGTATTGGTGGCCAGTGGCCGGGTGAGTACACACTCTAGGATTTAACTATTGAAATAAATGTTTTGTGCAATTCCAAGGTATTGTGAAGATAATTCATCAGTGGATACAGTTCAATAACATTAAATTTAATTGAATTGAAACACTTATTTTTGATCCTCCTTCCACAGAGTTGTCCTCCACACCAAGGAGCACACCAGACACACATTTCTTGTCCTCCTTCCACAGAGTTGTCCTCCACACCAAGGAGCACACCAGACACACACATTTCTTGTCCTCCTTCCACAGAGTTGTCCTCCACACCAAGGAGCACACCAGACACACACATTTCTTGTCCTCCTTCCACAGAGTTGTCCTCCACACCAAGGAGCACACCAGACAGACACGTTTCTTCAGGTCTTTGCCAAAAACTCACTGAGGAACAGAGAAGAGAAACTTACTTGTGTTTTGCTTTCATCTTTCTTCCATTGGTTTATATTTTCCCTTATTTCCACAAACAACTCTAACAGATCTTCCTTTCCCAGGTTTGCCCGTGACCCGCGCACCCATTTCCTGGACCAGCGGGGTGAACACCACTTCCGGGAGCCCCAGGGACCCCCTCCCCCGCGGGGCGACGCACGGGACTCAAGGTGGGCGTGGGTCTTGGGCCCTGTGCTGTCCAAATCCCTTATGCAAGAGTTAACCAGCTTCTTCATCCCTGTGCTGTCCAAATCCTTTATGCCAGAGTTAACCAGCATCTTCATTCCTTCATCCCTGTGCTGTCCAAATCCCTTATGCCAGAGTTAACCAGCATCTTCATTCCTTCATCCCTGTGCTGTCCAAATCCCTTATGCAAGAGTTAAGCAGCATCTTCATTCCTTCATCCCTGTGCTGTCCAAATCTCTTATGCAAGAGTTAACCAGTATCTTCATTCCTTCATCCCTGTGCTGTCCAAATCCCTTATGCAAGAGTTAACCAGCATCTTCATTCTTTCATCCCTGTGCTGTCCAAATCCCTTATGCAAGAGTTAATCAGCATCTTCATTCCTTCATTCCTGTGCTGTCCAAATCCTTTATGCAACAGTTAACCAGCATCTTCATTCCTTCATCTCTGTGCTGTCCAAATCCCTTATGCAAGAGTTAACCAGCATCTTCATTCCTTCATCCTTGTGCTGTCCAAATCCCTTATGCAAGAGTTAACCAGCATCTTCATTCCTTCATCCCTGGCGGAGACGATACAGAATGCCCAACCTCGAGGAAGCTGAATTAGTGAGAGAGGAGATGTGAAGTTTCCAGTGAAGATTTTGAGTTAAGGATAGACCGAGGATGTTTAGTGTTGAAGAAGGTGACAGCTGAGTGTTGTCGAAGAATAGGGGATAGGTGTTTGGAAGATTGTGTCGAGTTGATAGGTGGAGAAATTGAGTTTTTGAGGCATTGAAGGACACAAGGTTCCTTCTGCCCCAATCGGATATGATAGCAAGGTCTGAGGTTAAGCGTTCTGCAGCCTCCAGTCTGGAGTCATGTACTACCTGTTGTGATGGTCTTCTGTTGAAAGAAGTTGAATAATGCAGAGTTGAGTCATCAGCGTATGAGTGGACAGGACAGTTTGTTATGGAAAGAAGATCATTGATGAATAACAGGAAGAGAGTGGGTGATAGGACAGAGCCCTGTGGAATACCACTGTTGATAGGTTTAGGGGGTTTATGCAAGAGTTAACCATGATCTTCATTCCTTCATCCCTGTGCTGTCCAAATCCCTTATGCAAAAGTTGAGCAGCATCTTCATTCCTTCATCCCTGTGGTGTCCAAATCCCTTATGCAAAAGTTGAGCAGCATCTTCATTC
Organism: Eriocheir sinensis; assembly: GCF_024679095.1. Lineage (NCBI taxonomy): Eukaryota > Metazoa > Arthropoda > Malacostraca > Decapoda > Varunidae > Eriocheir > Eriocheir sinensis. Next base: position 864,033 of record NC_066577.1, read on the forward strand.
CTTCATCCCTGTGCTGTCCAAATCCCTTATGCAAAAGTTGAGCAGCATCTTCATTCCTTCATCCCTGTGCTGTCCAAATCCCTTATGCCAGAGTTAACTGTAGAACTGTAACGCTTAATTTGACTAACACAGAGAGTAACGTGGGTCCCCACTGTAGAATATATTGAAAAAAATACAAAAATCGTATTTCTTGACCTCCAAAGCTACAAATCTCTAAAAATAGACATTCCTGAATACAATCACAGTATTTAAATTAAAGTTTATCTCTACACCTATTTTTTGTGAGTAAATTAATAAAAAAATGTAAAAAAATAATAGGTAACGCATATGACAGGAAAATAAATTGTAAGTAAAATTCCTCTTTCTTGGCTGGATGGCCTTCATGAAGAACAATGGCAAGTCCTTATGCATCAGAAAAAGTGACGTGCCTGGAACAAATGAATGTGGCCAAGTATTCTACCTCTAATTTAGGACATTCTATATTTATAAAGTCACATGCATACATGTAACACGTATATTTGCATAATAGTTTGTATTTTGAGAGAATATCTATATTCATGAAGAAAATGCTTCATTATAAAGATCAATTTGCGTTTGGAATGGCGAGGTGCCGTGGAGAAGCCTAAAGGGCCGGCAACAGGTGATGTGTTATCTTTTCCTGTAGTGAGTCTTGGGGTGTTCCTGTGGTGTCACAGTAACATTCATGGTGCGTCGATGCCAACTACAACTTTTGGCACATTGCCACGGCAGTCAGCAGGGCCTTATCAGCAGGGCATCTGGCAGGTGTGGGCACTATGGATGTGATCTCAGCTTGGCTGGCAGTATCTTCACTTTCACAATAAATTGTTTGATAGTGACATCATCACATAAACTGATGGTGTCCTCTGCTAAGATCTGTGCGATGGCTTTTTGCTCAGTACAGTGTGACACGTTATCGTTTTTTCTCGACATTTCCCTCTCTGTCTAAAACTAAACAAAATATAATACTTACAGATATGTAGATGATAACAACACTTTGAAGAAAGACTAATAGCCTACTAAACACACAAACTTGAATTAGTGCCTCTACGTCTCATATTTCCATGTACTATAATAATGACTTTTTCTGTATGGAGTGTCATGAGTAAGAATCACATGGTTGGAATCTGTGGGTCCGACCGGACCCACACTACCTCCTACCTTGTGTCAGGAGCGTGCACGGTGAAGATGGCATATCCCTTCATCAAGCTCTGAGTGTCAAATGGCTTCAACCAGACCCACAACTCGCATGTGGCTACCACTTTGATAAAAGAGCTTGAATATCAAAAAGTAGAGACAGCTTGGGTCTGCCCGGGCCCAGCGATACTGTTCTAGGGTTAACCAGCATCTTCATTCCTTCGTCCCTGTGCTGTCCAAATCCCTTATGCAAGAGGTAACCAGCATCTTCATTCCTCCATCCCTGTGCTGTCCAAATCCCTTATGCAAGAGTTAACCAGCATCTTCATTCCTCCATCCCTGTGCTGTCCAAATCCCTTATGCAAGAGTTAACCAGCATCTTCATTCCTTCGTCCCTGTGCTGTCCAAATCCCTTATGCAAGAGTTAACCAGCATCTTCATTCCTTCATCCCTGTGCTGTCCAAATCCCTTATGCAAGAGTTAACCAGCATCTTCATTCCTTCATCCCTGTGCTGTCCAAATCCCTTATGCAAGAGGTAACCAGCATCTTCATTCCTTCGTCCCTGTGCTGTCCCTTATGCAAGAGTTAACCAGCATCATCATACTGTCCATTGAATCCCTACTAATGAGACTTTCTATGCATCAAAGTGAAGGCCTTCTTTGTTGATTTATACCATAAGGTGCTGGCTATCATGTGTTTGAAGGTACCCTAAACTTAACCTAACAAACCCCAAACAGTTACTACAGGTCTTGACTAAGAAAATTCATCTATGCTTCCTTACTAATGAGACTTTCTATACAACAAAGTGAGGTCATTCCTTGTTGATTTATACCATAGTTTTCTAGCTCATGTGTTAGAAGATGCCCTAACAATAACCTAACCTGACAAAACCACAAACTGTTACCACAAAGTTACTCTAAAAAATCGTATATGCTTCCTTACGAATGAGACGTGATTATCTGAGTGAGTGAGGTCATTCTGTGTTACTCTATGCCATAAGCCCATCATGTGCTCTAAGATGCCCTAAACCTGACCTAACCTAACAAAACTTTGAACAGTTATTATATGTCTGTCCTCAGAAAAATCATATATGCTTCCTTCATAAGACTTTCAATATAACAAGGTGAGGTCTTTCCTTGTGATTTATGCTACAAGTTGTTGGCTGTCATGTGTTTGAAGCTGCCATAAACTTGATCTGACCTAGCAAAACCACAAAAGTTATACTGTACATCTTGACTCAGAAAAACTCATCTATGCTTCCTTACTAAGGAGGCTTTCTACACAACAAAGTGAAGGCTTTCTTTGTTGATATCATGTGCTTAAAAGTTTCCTAAACTTAACCAACCTAACAAAACCCCAAACAGTTACCACACGTCTTGACTCAGAAAAAACATATATGCTTCCACAGTAATGAGACTTTCTGTATAGCATAATGAGTTCATCCTTTGTTAATTTATGCCATAATTTGCCGCCTATCATGTGTTTGAAAATTCTCTCTACTTAACCTAACCTAACAAAACCCCGAACAGTTACCACACGTCTTGACTCAGAAGAGTCATATATGCTTCCTCAGTAATGAGACTTATGATCTAACAAAGGGAGGTCTCTCTTGTTTAATTCATGCCATAAGTTTCTGGCCATCTTGTGTTGAAGATGCCCCAGACTTGCCCTCCCCTGTACAGTACTGTGCAGCACTGGCTCATGTTACTGTTGCATAACCTTAGAAGAGTGCTGTGCACAGTTACGCCAAGAAGGTATTTTTCAGTGAAAAGTTCATGAATGTGTAACGTCTTTTTTTTTAAGCCAACGCTACATTCCTCCTGACGGCCACTGTTTAGATGGTAATGTGGTAGCCGGGTGGTCGTCTGGCTATTTCCGAGCGGTTGTCAATGATGTTGAGACAAGCCTCAAGACAAGTGAACACTCGTTCTGGGTTTTAGCGCGGTAATGCTGGAAGGTGGGTGGATTCCCGTGTGAACCACTCTGAGACAATGTTTAGTTAAGGGGGAGGTGGTGATAACGTGCGTGTGTGGGGGTGTGTTCAGTAATGCCCAAATGGCAGGTTGACAGGCTTGAAATTAAACCACTTACAGCAACTTAATAACTTTTCTTATGTATAAATATAGTTACAGCCCCTGGCCGGTTAGCGGAGTGACAATTTTAAATGAATACATACATAACGGCATATTATTGAACCTACTAACTATCAGGGAGATTGGGGAACATTTAGATGCTTATCTGTGTTGAAGTGCTGACTGGTGCAGGATGGAGGAGGGCACTGGGGCGATTGAGGCGCCAGCGGGGGGGGGAATGCCAGGGCCGGTAACTGGAGCAGCGTTGTTGACGAGGCGTGGTTGAAGAGGCCGTGGTTGGGTGGTTTACGAGCTGAGGCGTGGTTGAAGAGGCCGTGGTTGGGTGGTTTACGAGCTGAGGCGTGGTTGAAGAGGCCGTGGTTGGGTGGTTTACGAGCTGAGGCGTGGTTGAAGAGGCCGTGGTTGGGTGGTTTACGAGCTGAGGCGTGGTTGAAGAGGCCGTGGTTGGGTGGTTTACGAGCTGAGGCGTGGTTGAAGAGGCCGTGGTTGGGTGGTTTACGAGCTGAGGCGTGGTTGAAGAGGCCGTGGTTGGGTGGTTATGACGGCATGGATGGTTTATGGCATTGTTGAAGAGGCTGCTTCTGCCGTGCTTTTGTTTCGCCTCGCCTTGCTGAGCTCTGCTGTGCCTTGCCTCGCCTCTGCCGTGCTTGCGGTGGTGTGCACAGGGCTGTGATGGACGGTCACGCCCACCTCTCAACGTGCGTCCTTCACCGCTCGTCAGTCTCACTCTCTGCCTCTCACTGTCTGCCTGTATCTCAGGGTTTGTGTCTCCTCCCTGGCTGCCCTCCTTGCTGTAGTGCTGCTCGTCTCCTCACTGGCCCGTGCTTCTCCCTGCCCCAGGGCTCCCACAAAGGCAAATCAGTAATTCCCAAGACTCTGCTGAAAAATCCCTATATTGGACAAAAAGTTCCTAGTTTACAAATAATGACATGTACTTACAGTATCCCCCCCCCCAAAAAAAAAAAAAAAAATTCGTCAAATCTCAGAAATTATCGAACATGTCACTCCTTGACTTAGTTACCCTTTGTGTAAAATGCCTCCCAGGAATCCCTGGGTGTTGGAAATGATGCTAGCGCCCATGCTGGCATTGTAATATTGTTTTGGTCATGATTTTCTTTCCATTCATTCATTCATCTTTGACGCCTGCTCCTAGGAGCTCCCACCAGGGGATGGCCACGGCAGAAGTCTCCATCTCTCTCTATCCAGACACTCCCTCCTTGCCTGCTCAAAGTTCCTCAAGGATCTTTCCCCCTCTCCCTCACATACTCCTGCACCCTGTCCCTCCACTTCACTGGAGGTCGTCCTCTAACATTCCCACACTTGGAATAAACTAGTTCACAGTATATTATGGCTTTTGTTATTTGCAGCTTCCTTTCTCATGAAGATCTAACAGTGAATTTCATGATCATACTTAGTCTTGCTCCCAAACAGCCGTAAAGTCAACCATCAATGCTGAAATGTTTTTGAACAAAAAATTGTTCCACGAGTGAAGAGTTTTGCCTTTTGGACAAGTGTGGATATGGATGCAGGGCAGGTATCTAAGCATTTCTAATTGTAGTGTGTCTATTGCAGTGATGGTGATGACACTGACAACAAGGAGCATGTCCTCCTAGAGTGACCTCAAGCTGGTACTGGCCACAGAGATCACTTTGTCGCACTCCACTTTGGGTAAGCACGTTTAAAATTGTCCTTTATTTATGAGCAAGTTTTCCTTCAGGGCTCGTTTATAACATTTGTACTTTGACAATTATATCTTGATGCTTATGAGGGCATAACAATGGTGGGTCTTGCCAGGAAGGCACTCCAGGGACTGGCCTGGCCCACGGTGTTGTGGACTCGCTCAGTACAGGTATATGGCGTTGTCGATATCTACACAGGCCGGAGGGGCTTAGAATGGAAAGGGGAGATGTGTGGAGGCCTGCTCGGAGGTCCATTGGGGGTGGAGGCAGCGAGCGAGTGAAGCAACGCACCCCCTAGTTAGTTAAACTGTGGCAGCCCTTATGTCCCAGTGGCCATGTGTCCCGGGGTGACGGGTTCTTCCCGCCACAGGCTCAGGGACCATTGTGGCAGAGATGAGCACTGGGGCCATGCACAGCCACAGCCTGTGCCCCAAACTTTACCGTCCATTCAGGGTCCAGGGCAGCCGTGGTGATGGCTCAGGGACCATTGTGGCAAAGATGAGCACTGGGGCCATGCACAGCCACAGCCTGTGCCCCAAACTTTACCGTCCATTCAGGGTCCAGGGCAGCCGTGGTGATGGCTCAGGGACCATTGTGCCAAAGATGAGCACTGGGGCCATGCACAGCCACAGCCTGTGCCCCAAACTTTACCGTCCATTCAGGGTCCAGGGCAGCCGTGGTGACGGCTCAGGGACCATTGTGGCAAAGATGAGCACTGGGGCCATGCACAGCCACAGTCTGTGCCCCAAACTTTACCGTCCATTCAGGGTCCAGGGCAGCCGTGGTGACGGCTCAGGGACCATTGTGCCAAAGATGAGCACTGGGGCCATGCACAGCCACAGCCTGTGCCCCAAACTTTACCGTCCATTCAGGGTCCAGGGCAGCCGTGGTGATGGCTCAGGGACCATTGTGGCAGAGATGAGCACTGGGGCCATGCACAGCCACAGCCTGTGCCCCAAACTTTACCGTCCATTCAGGGTCCAGGGCAGCCGTGGTGACGGCTCAGGCATTAAGTTTCTTCCACTTCAACAGTAGATCATGTTTGTAAAGGTAATTTCTGCTGTAAAACTTTCTTAAAGCAGGACAGATATTTCTTTATTGGCAGCTGTCAGCAGGCAACAGAATGCAACATGTTGTGAATATCTTGATAAGTTATCCAGCAATGATGACAAGTTAGTAATGCTTCAAAGTGCAGGTTACAGGTCAACCCCTAACCAAGTCAACTCACTACCCATCAGCTCACTCCCCTGGTCAACTAACCAGGTAACTCACTCCCTGGTCAACTAACCAGGTTAACTCATTCCCTGGTCAACTAACCAGGTAACTCACTCCCTGGTCAACTAACCAGGTAACTCATTCCCTGGTCAACTAACCAGGTAACTCACTCCCTGGTCAACTAACCAGGTAACTCACTCCATGGACAACAAACCAGGTAACACACACCTTGGTCAACTAACCAGGTAACTCACTCCCTGGTCAACTAACCAGGTAACTCACTCCCTGGTCAACTAACCAGGTAACTCACTCCCTGGTCAACTAACCAGGTAACTCACTCCCCTGGTCAACTAACCAGGTAACTCACTCCTTGGTCAACTAACCAGGTAACTCACTCCTTGGTCAACTAACCAGGTAACTCACTCCCCTGGTCAACTAACCAGGTAACTCACTCCCGTGGTCAACTAACCAGGTAACTCACCCTGGTCAACTAACCAGGTAACTCACCCTGGTCAACTAACCAGGTAACTCACTCCTGGTCAACTAACCAGGTAACTCACTACCCTGGTAAACTAACCAGGTAACTCACTCCTTGGTCAACTAACCAGGTAACTCACTCCTTGGTCAACTAACCAGGTAACTCACTCCCTGGTCAACTAACCAGGTAACTCACTCCCTGGTCAACTAACCAGGGCACTCACTCCCTGGTCCACTAACCAGGTAACTCACCCCTGGTCAACTAACCAGGTAACGCCCTCCCTGGTCAACTAATCAGGTAACTCACTCCCCTGGTCAACTAACCAGGTAACTCACTCCCTGGTCAACTAACCAGGTAACTCATTCCCTGGTCAACTAACCAGGTAACTCATTCCCTGGTCAACTAACCAGGTAACTCACTCCCCTGGTCAACTAACCAGGTAACTCACTCCACTGGTCAACTAACCAGGTAACTCACTCCCTGGGCAACTAACAAGGTAACTCACCCCTGGTCAACCAACCAGGTAACTCACTCCCCTGGTCAACTAACCAGGTAACTCATTCCCTGGTCAACTAACCAGGTAACTCACTCCCCTGGTCAACTAACCAGGTAACTCACTCCCCTGGTCAACTAACCAGGTAACTCACTCCCCTGGTCAACTAACCAGGTAACTCATTCCCCTGGTCAACTAACCAGGTAACTCACTCCCCTGGTCAACTAACCAGGTAACTCATTCCCTGGTCAACTAACCAGGTAACTCACTCCCCTGGTCAACTAACCAGGTAACTCACTCCCCTGGTCAACTAACCAGGTAACTCACTCCCCTGGTCAACTAACCAGGTAACTCACTCCCTGGTCAACTAACCAGGTAACTCACTCTCTGGTCAACTAACCAGGTAACTCATTCCCTGGTCAACTAACCAGGTAACTCACTCCCCTGGTCAACTAACCAGGTAACTCATTCCCCTGGTCAACTAACCAGGTAACTCACTCCCCTGGTCAACTAACCAGGTAACTCACTCCCCTGGTCAAGTAACCAGGTAACTCACTCCCCTGGTCAAGTAACCAGGTAACTCACTCCCCTGGTCAAGTAACCAGGTAACTCACTCCCTGGTCAACTAACCAGGTAACTCACTCCCCTGGTCAACTAACCATTTAACTCACTCCCCTGGTCAACTAACCAGGTAACTCACTCCCCTGGTCAAGTAACCAGGCAACTCACTCCCCTGGTCAACTAACCAGGTAACTCACTCCCCTGGTCAACTAACCAGGTAACTCACTCCCCTGGTCAACTAACCAGGTAACTCACTCCCCTGGTCAACTAACCAGGGAACTCACGCCCCGGGGAAAGTAACCAGGTAACTCACCCCCGTTCAAGTAACCAGGTAACTCACTCCCCTGGTCAAGTAACCAGGTAACTCACTCCCTGGTCAAGTAACCAGGTAACTCACTCCCTGGTCAAGTAACCAGGTAACTCACTCCCTGGTCAAGTAACCAGGTAACTCACTCCCCTGGTCAACTAACCAGGTAACTCACTCCCCTGGTCAACTAACCAGGTAACTCACTCCCCTGGTCAAGTAACCAGGTAACTCACTCCCCTGGTCAACTAACCAGGTAACTCACTCCCCTGGTCAACTAACCAGGTAACTCACTCCCCTGGTCAAGTAACCAGGTAACTCACTCCCCTGGTCAAGTAACCAGGTAACTCACTCCCCTGGTCAAGTAACCAGGTAACTCACTCCCCTGGTCAAGTAACCAGGTTAGTCCCTTAACGACAACGATGGCGCCATATATTTTTTCACTGACGTAAGCAACGAGCTCCGGCCACAGCATTTACTGTAAAGTGTGTGGGAGAGAGTGCCGCGAGATTTTGTGTGAATGTGCAAAACTTTGTTGCCTTGGCCCACACGGGACAACCACGCCCTCAGAGCTGTTCTTTACGATGCAAGTCCGATTTTATGTTTTTTTTGATCTCGTATGTAATATTTTCAGGTTGTATCGTAAGCTCTCGCTTCAAAGACACGGCAAGTAGCGAAATGTAGATCATTTCGGTGACGCAGCGATGCACGGCGAAGGTGTTGCCATGTAACAGGATCACCCACCGAGGCTCTCGTGCTGGAAAAGGAGTGTGACCACACAGTTGTTTTTTATAGTCGTGATGATTCGGAGAGTTGATTTTTTCATGATTTTTATTAAATATAAATCAATCTAGACACTGTAGGTGTTGCAACGGTTATAAAAAGGTTAATTTGGTTGATTTATATTCAGATATTACACTTGTGAGAAGAGAAGGAAGACATAATACCAACATTTTTGAGATATTTCTTGTAGTAGTTCTCCTTTTATTGTTTTTCCTATGAATATTGAGAGGATACTTTTGTGCTTCTACAAATGTCTTGTAGTAAATATATTCTTGTTTACTAGCCAATCAAACTTAAGTTATATTAATATTATGGCGAGCATTATGAGTGTCCGTACCATCCCACCCTGGCCGAACCGTCACCACGGGAGGGGATGGTTCGCACGATTCAGAAACTTGTCTTTCATCACCTACAGCTGAAAACTGGAAATAGCTACGGGCGTCATATTAGCAGCCTAAAGAGCCAGGTGATGGAGGAACTTTTTGAGATCAACAAAATTACACACTACTTTTGAAACTTTTTTTCTAAAAATATTTTTCTACAGAGTGTCCGAATCATCACCCCTCTCCCCTATATGTCGACGCTAAATGACTAACTGGCACCTCTTTCGCCCCCTGGATGACTCCGTGCCAAAAACAGCCTACAGTTCCTGCCTGCACATCACGGCGTCTGCAGAGCGAGGATGTTCCCTCAGCCGACCTGTCTTGGCGGTCTTCCTCTAGTTTCTGCTCGCTGTGTGCGTGCTGAGCGTAGTCTTGACACCTCCATGATTTGCCTGGTGTTCTACATGAACCAATATCTTGTTCACAGGGGTGTTCACAGGAGTGGGAAGCAGAAGTTGGAAATTTTGGGAATCTTGGAATTCCAGCCAAATCATAATCTGATTTCACAGTTGAGTTATACGGATGATTTTGTACAATTTTATTCAGTGAGATTCATTCCAGAATGAAAAACTACAAAAAACAGTTTTTCAAGTGTCTCCACAACTTGGGCTGTCTGTAGGCAGTAAATTTCCCGGTCAGAGATTCTAAACTATATTTTTAGACTCCATCGCGATAAAATGAGCAACTTTTCTTCAATATTTTTTTCTGTACATCGCATCAGTAAAAGTTGGAATTTTTTGGGAATCCTGGAATTCCAGCCAAGTGTGACAACCTGGAAAGAAAGGGCTCTCACAGCAGGGTGCCTTGTGGGACTTTTTCTTAGTTTCAAAGTGTATTTTTCGATGACTTGCGTTATGGGGATCACCCAAGAAAAGTTTTGCGGTTTGGAGGAGTTAATCTTTGAAATAATGTGAATATTGCTGAATGTGAGGCCGGGCTATTTTGAATATTACCCAGTGTGTTATTTACATGCAGTAAATTACCAAAATTCCTTATGTGCAGGCACCTGCAGAGCCAGACGTCTTGTTTAAGTGCTTGCAGTGAGGTGAATTATAGGTGTTTGAAAGGCCAAGAATCCTTGGAGTGTGATCTGACTAAACTGTTTGACACAAGCTTGTCTTTCGTGTGCTTGTTTGGTGTGTTGTCGATGCAAATCAGCACATTTGTGTTTTATACAAGATGGCCTGAGGGTTCCTGAGTACAGAAACACTGAAATATATGCCAGAACACCAGCTTGGGTGAGGCACTGAGTGGAGGCGTCCGTGCCCCAGGGTGCCCGCTGTGACCTGAGAGTGAAAGGCGAACCCCACAATGCATTACCAATGCAAGGGGTACCAGTTGACCTGGGGTGTGGGTTGACCTGGTTACCAGTTGACCTGGGGTGTGGGTTGACCTGGTTACCAGTTGACCTGGGGTGTGGGTTGACCTGGTTACCAGTTGACCTGGGGTGTGGGCTGACCTGGTTACCAGTTGACCTGGGGTGTGGGTTGACCTGGTTATATCTTACTCGGGAATAACTTTAACAAAGCGTCACACAGGGATGATACTTTGGCAGTGTTTCAGACCTTGCCGTAATTTCACCACTATGGTTCACTAACAGTGTGGGTGACGAGAGCACTCACAAGAGACACGTAATGCAACAATCCGGCACAGGTGGTTTGCGGTGCGTGGCGGTGCGCTGGCCACGTCACGGCACCGCCACGCCGGCCCTGTGTCGGGAACCACTCCACCTGCCAGACTGTCATTGCATGTCCCTCACGAGTACTTTGGTCATCCACATTTTGTCGGTGAACCACGCGGATGAAAACAGGGCCAGGTCTGAAACGTGCTCTGCCAAATTATCTTCCTTGTCCAACGCTCTGTTGAAATGTTGCTCACGAGAAACAGCACAACACAGCCCGGAAACCCATGGTGTGTGTGTGTGTGTGTGTGTGTGTGTGTGTGTGTGTGTGTGTGTGTGTGTGTGTGTGTGTGTGTGTGTGTCTCTCTCTCTCTCTCTCTCTCTCTCTCTCTCTCTCACCTCACCACAGCACACAGGACACACAGGATGTCTCCCCACAGTATGTTTACAAACCCCCCAGACACATAAGGGACCCCCCCCCCCTCTCTCTTATCTTTTTCCATTAAGGATTCTGTTGTTTTGAGTAACATTCTCCAGCAGCCGTGAGGTAAAGGTCTGAAGTGATCTGGCTAACCAGGGTGACTGGAGCGCTGACTTTTGTCCCTAGAAAACCAATCTTTCCTAGAGCTATTTGGTCTTGTCATAATGCAATGTACACAATATTTTAGTCCAGTTATCAACATGAGAGAGAGAGAGAGAGAGAGAGAGAGTGGCAGCGGTGACGCGGCCTCTCCGCTAATCCTGCCAGTCACACCCAAAGTGACTGATGAACAGGGCAGCCTTCAGTAGACTGTTTCTCTCACTCTTGAGAAACTGAAATTTCCTTTTCTGTGTTGAGTAACATCCTCTGTTCTCCCCAACAGACCGCTGCTGAAGGCTGGCTGACAGCTGGACTGTCCCGCCACTGTGTGCAGGCCAGTGGGACAGGCGGCCTGCTGGGGAGCACATGTGTCCCCTCCTGCCCTGCAGACACAGACACAGCCGCTGGACCTCAGCACCCAGGAGGGAGGACACAGCCGCTGCCTCCCCCGCCAAGCGCCGCACGGCCACGCTCAGCGCCTGGAAGAAGAAGCAACAGTGACGCCCAGATGAAGGCCGTTCCCACTCCCTCGGCAAGCCTGAGTGTCTCTGAGCAGAGGAACTAAAAACGTCTTGATAATTCTCTGGAACAAGTTATTTCTGTAGAGCATTCTGTCCCTCAGGTGTACGCTGGACTCCAATAAACATCCGGTTGGGGAAACATTCCTTTTATTTGACAGAAAATGCTTCCAGCTTTGCTCCAGAGCCTGTCTGAGGTGTCTTGGGGCGTCTGACCTCTCCGAGGAAAGGAAAGGAAAGGGAAGGGAAGGGAAGGAAAGGAAAGGAAAGGAGAGGAGAGGAGAGGAGAGGAGAGGAAAGGAAAGGAAAGGGAAGGGAAGGGAAGGGAAGGGAAGGGAAGGGGGAGGGAAGGAGGAAGGGAAGAAGGAGGGAAGGGGAAGGAGGGTTTGTAAGTTGGGAGGGAAGGAGGGGTCTCTCTCTCTCTCTCTCTCTCTCTCTCTCTCTCTCTCTCTCTCTCTCTCTCTCTCTCTCTCACAGGCTCAGCAACACACACAACAACACTTATCTAACCCTTCCTCCTCCTCCTCCTCCTCCTCCTCTGGCTGGGGTCACATGGAGGGGCGGGGTGTCCAGGGGGGGATGTGGCAGGGAGGTGTGGCCTGAAGGAGCTGTGTGGCGTCACTCTGCTTCCTGTTCGCGGCGGGATGTGGCTCTGACAGGCCTGGAAAAGGGGGCAGAGTCAGCGGTCAGCTTCAAACACACACAGACCTTGATGAAAATGGCAATAACAGAGAAACGAAGAGGAGGAGGGACGTGAGGAAGACAGGAGGAGAAAGGGGGAAGATTGCGCTACATTTTGGTATATTGGAAAAGAAAACAGGAGTAGAGGAAAGTGGAGAAAGACTGAGGCGAACTTGAGGAAGGTAGAAAGAAAATGTCAATCGCGCACGGAGAATAACACAGACCTTGATAAAAATAGAAATAACAGAAAAAGGAAGAGACAGAGGAAGATTAGGAAGACAGGAGAAGAAAGGGGGAAGATTGCGCTACATTTTGGTATATTGGGAAAGAAAACAGGAGTGGAGGAAAGTGGAGAAAGACTGAGGCGAACTTGAGGAAGGTAGAAAGAAAATGTCACAATCACGCACGGAAAATAACACAGACCTTGATAACAATAGAAATAACAGAGAAACGAAGAGACAGAGGAAGATTGGGAAGACAGGAGAAGAAAGACGAAAGATTGCGCTACATTTTGGTATATTGGAAAAGAAAACAGGAATAGAGAAAAGTGGAGAAAGACTGAGGCGAACTTGAGGAAGGTAGAAAGAAAATGTCACAATCACGCACGGAAAATAACACAGACCTTGATAAAAATAGAAATACCAGAAAAAGAAAGAGACAGAGGAAGATTAGGAAGACAGGAGAAAAAAGGGGGAAGATTGCGCTACATTTTGGTATATTGGAAAAGAAAACAGAAATAGAGGAAAGTGGAGAAAGACTGAGGCGAACTTGAGGAAGGTAGAAAGAAAATGTCACAATCACGCACGGAGAATAACACAGACCTTGATAAAAATAGAAATAACAGAAAAAGGAAGAGACAGAGGAAGATTAGGAAGACAGGAGAAGAAAGGGGGAAGATTGCGCTACATTTTGGTATATTGGGAAAGAAAACAGGAGTGGAGGAAAGTGGAGAAAGACTGAGGCGAACTTGAGGAAGGTAGAAAGAAAATGTCACAATCACGCACGGAAAATAACACAGACCTTGATAACAATAGAAATACCAGAAAAAGAAAGAGACAGAGGAAGATTAGGAAGACAGGAGAAAAAAGACGAAAGATTGCGCTACATTTTGGTATATTGGAAAAGAAAAAAGGAGTAGAGAAAAGTGGAGAAAATGGAGGACAAAAAGATGGAAGAAATGAACGAAACTACTAAGAATCACGGCGGACAAAGACACAGACCTTGATGAAAATGTGAAGAACAGAGAAACGAAGAGGAGGAGGAAGGTGAGGAAGACAGGAGGAGGAAGGTGAGGAAGACAGGAGGAGGAAGGTGAGGAAGACAGGAGGAGGAAGGTGAGGAAGACAGGAGGAGGAAGAGGAAAGATTACGCTGTTTTTTGGTACAGAAGAAACAGACCAACTGGCAGAGGAGAGTGGCGGGACATGGCGATGAACTTGTGGGAGGGAGAAAGTACTTGTAAAGAACTTGTGGACATGTTACAATGCTCTCTCTCTCTCTCTCTCTCTCTCTCTCTCTCTCTCTCTCTCTCTCTGCAAGTGTGTGTTTGTGCCTACAAGTGTGTGTTTGTGCCTACAAGTGTGTGTTTGTGCCTACAAGTGTGTGTTTGTGCCTACAAGTGTGTGTTTGTGCCTACAAGTGTGTGTTTGTGCCTGCAAGTGTGTGTTTGTGCCTACAAGTGTGTGTTTGTGCCTACAAGTGTGTGTTTGTGCCTACAAGTGTGTGTTTGTGCCTACAAGTGTGTGTTTGTGCCTACAAGTGTGTGTTTGTGCCTACAAGTGTGTGTTTGTGCCTACAAGTGTGTGTTTGTGCCTACAAGTGTGTGTTTGTGCCTGCAAGTGTGTGTTTGTGCCTACAAGTGTGTGTTTGTGCCTGCAAGTGTGTGTTTGTGCCTACAAGTGTGTGTTTGTGCCTACAAGTGTGTGTTTGTGCCTACAAGTGTGTGTTTGTGCCTACAAGTGTGTGTTTGTGCCTACAAGTGTGTGTTTGTGCCTACAAGTGTGTGTTTGTGCCTACAAGTGTGTGTTTGTGCCTACAAGTGTGTGTTTGTGCCTACAAGTGTGTGTTTGTGCCTACAAGTGTGTGTTTGTGCCTACAAGTGTGTGTTTGTGCCTACAAGTGTGTGTTTGTGCCTACAAGTGTGTGTTTGTGCCTGCAAGTGTGTGTTTGTGCCTGCAAGTGTGTGTGTTTGTGTCTACAAGTGTGTGTTTGTGCCTGCAAGTGTGTGTTTGTGCCTACAAGTGTGTGTTTGTGCCTGCAAGTGTGTGTTTGTGCCTACAAGTGTGTGTTTGTGCCTACAAGTGTGTGTTTGTGCCTACAAGTGTGTGTGTTTGTGACTGCAAGTGTGTGTTTGTGCCTACAAGTGTGTGTTTGTGCCTGCAAGTGTGTGTTTGTGCCTACAAGTGTGTGTTTGTGTCTACAAGTGTGTGTTTGTGCCTGCAAGTGTGTGTTTGTGCCTGCAAGTGTGTGTTTGTGCCTCTCCTCCACGTGCTAACAGATGGAAGAGAAGTGGAAGGAATGTGGAGCAATAAGCAAAAATGTGAGGAGGGTCCCGCCATGCCGGTACTTCATGGCGACATACTACATCCCTTGGTTTCTTTGTTGTTTTCGGTTTTAGAGTGGATACAAGGCTCAGGTGGGTCTCTACTGATACCCTGATCCTTTACCTCCACTTTGCCACTTAAGGAACGAAGATACGTGGAAGGAGAGTGGAGAAATAACGGAAAATATGGAGACAGGTGGACCAGCTCGGCGCCATACAAGCACTTATCGCTACAGACATCCCTTGGTTTCTTGGCTGTTTTCGCAGTTTTTAGACCAGATAGAAAACTCGGGTTGGTCTCTAATCATACCCTGATCCTTTACCTCCACTTTGCCACTTAAGGAACGAAGATACGTGGAAGGAGAGTGGAGAAATAACGGAAAGTATATAGACAGGTGGAACAGCTCGGCGCCATGCAAGCACTTTTCGCTACAGACATCCCTTGATTTCTTCGCTGTTTTCTCGGTTTCTGTAACAGATAGAAAATTTGGGTTGGTCTCTACTGATACTCTTATCCTTCACCTCCATTGTGCCAAATACAGAATCTACATATGTGGAAGGAGAGTGGAGAAATAACGATAAATATGGTGACAAGTGGACCAGATTCGCGGCATACAAGCAATTTTCGCGACATACATCCCTTGTTTTCCTTGCTGTTTCCTCGTTTTTTTAGTGGATACAAGGCTGGGATTGATCTCTAATGATACCCTGGTCCTTCATCTCCACTTTGGCACTAAGAGAATGAAGATAAGGGGAAGGAGAGTGGAGAAATAATGGAAAATATGGAGACAGGTGGACCTGCTCGGCGCCATGCAAGCATTTTTCGCTACAGACATCCCCTGATTTCTTCGCTCTTGTCTCGGTTTCTCGACAATATACAAGGCTGGAGTTGGTCTCTACTGATACCCTGATCCTTCACCTCCTCTTTGTGACTTAGGGAACGAAGATAAGTGGAAGGAGAGTGGAGAAAAACCGGATAATATTGAGTCAGGTGGACCAGCTCGGTGCTATGCAAGCATTTTTCGCTACATACGTCCCTTGGTTTCTTTGCTGTTTTCTCGGTTTTTCTACCATATAGAAGACTCGGGTTGGTCTCTAATGATACCCTGTTCCTTCACCTCCATTTTGGCACTTGGAAAAACAAGGTAGGTGGAAGGAGAGTGGAGAAATAACAGAAAATAAGGAGACAGGTGGACCAGCTCGGCTCCATGCAAGCATTTTTCGCTTCAGACATCCCTTAGTTTCTTCGCTGTTTTCTCGGTTTCTAAACCAGATAGAAAACTTGGGTTAGTCTCTTATGATACCCTGATCCTTCACCTCCCCTTTTCAACTTACAGAACTTACATAAGTGGAAAGAGAGTGGAGAAATAACGAAAAATATGGTGACAAGTGGACCAGATTCCCGCAATTCCCTCGGTTTCTTGGCTGTTTTCTCAGTTTCTGGAGTGGATACAAAGCTGGGGTGGGTCTCCTTTGATACCCTGATCCTTCACCTCCACTTTGGCACTTAGGGAAGTAAGATAAGTGGAAGGAGAGTGGAGAAATAACGGAAAATATGGAGACAGGTGGACCAGCTCGGCGCCATGCAAGCATTTTTCGCTACAGACATCCCTTGATTTCTTCGCTGTTTTCTCGATTTCTATAATAGATAGAAAACTTGGGTTGGTCTCTACTGATGCTCTGATCCTTCTCCTCCATTTTGCCACATACAAAATATACATAAGTGGAAGGAGAGTAGAGAAATAACGAAAAATGTGTTCACACGTGAACCAGATTCGCGCCATGCAAGCAATTTTTTCGACATACATCCCTTGGTTTCCTGGCTGTTTTCTCGGTTTCTGGAGTAGATACAAGTCTGGGATTGATCGCTCGTGATACCCTGATCCTTCGTCTCTACTTTGGCACTTACAGAATGAAGATAAGCGGAACGAGAGTGGAGAAATAAACGAAAATGTGGAGACAGGTGGACCAGCTCGGCGCCATGCAAGCATTTTTCGCTACAGACATCCCTTGGTTTCTTTGTTGTTTTCTCGGTTTCTAGAATGAATAGAAGGCTCTGGTTAGTCTCTACTGATACCCTGATCTTTCACCTCCATTTTGACATTTAGAGCACGTACATAAGTGGAAGGAGAGTGGAGCTATGAGAGAAAACATGTGGACAAGTGGACCAGCAATGCCGTAACTGGGCGTGTGTGAGAAAAGAGTAAAAAATGTCGGATCTGCCCCGCACTACTTCCTCCTACATTTTTTATCTCAATAACTACTTTCTGAACGTTTGTATCTGATTTACTTATTGAGAGAGAGAGAGAGAGAGAGAGAGAGAGAGAGAGAGAGAGAGAGAGAGAGAGAGAGAAGCCGGATAAACAGGGTGATAAGGGCAAGAGGGAGGGAGGAGGAGGGGAAGGGAAGGGGGTAAGTAATCTAGGGAGAGAGAAAAATGATAAACAGAACAGATGAATAAGGGAGAAAAGGGAGGAGAAGGGGAGAAGGGAAGGAAGAGGGAGGAAGAGATGGGAGGATGAAGGAAGGGAGAGCGAGAGAGGAAAGGGAACAGAGGTGAGGGAGTAAAGATGGGGAGAGGGGGAGTGATAAAGGAAGGGAAGGGAAGGGAAGGAGGAATTGAAGGGAAGGAAGGAAGGAAGGAGGAAGGGAAGGAAGGAAGGAAGGGAAGGGAAAGGAGGAATTGAAGGGAAGGAAGGGAAGGAAGGAGGAAGGGAAGGAAGGAGGAATTGAAGGAAGGAAGGGAGGAAGGGAAGGAAGGAAGGAAGGAAGAGAAGTTGAAGGAAGGAAGGAAGGGAAGGAAGGTAGGGAATTGAAGGAAGGAAGGAAGGAAGAGAAGTTGAAGGGAAGGGAAGGGAAGGGAAGGGAAGGGAAGGTAGGGAATTGAAGGGAAGGGAAGGGAAGGGAAGGGAAGGGAAGGGAAGAGAAGTTGAAGGGAAGGGAAGGGAAGGGAAGGGAAGGGAAGGTAGGGAATTGAAGGGAAGGGAAGGGAAGGGAAGGGAAGGGGAGGGAAGGGGACCCAGCAACGCCAATTAGAGAGAGTGCAAAGGCGTGCATGCAGACAGATTCTGGGCAATTCTTACACTAACTACGAGCATGCACTCACCCAGCTGAGTATGCCCACCCTACAGGACCGATACCAGACAAACCTGACCAAATTCGGCAAGTCCCTCCTCCACAACCCCCGTCATAGAGACCTACTCCCACCCGCCCTCCCTCCCCCCACTAGACCCACAAGACACCACAATATTCTCGTCCCGGTCAAAACTCGCACGGAGAGATATCGGCTTAGTGCGATGCCGACACTTGTGAGGGCCATTAACACCTCCATGATCACATGACCCCTCCACTCCAACACACACACACACACACACACACACGGCTCGGCTACGCAATGTCCCACCTTCAACCCTGAAGAGCCCTTACAGCAGCGCCACCTTGAGGAGGCAGCCTCCGAACACCGCCTATCCAATCTTCTGTCCCACGCTAACCAGGTTGACAGAGCGCGGCTCCTTGCTGCCCGGGCTCCTCACAGCGGCGCCTGGCTCTCGGCCCTTCCCGTCGAGAGACTCGGGCTTCTCCTCCCCGACGAGGCGGTCCGGACAGGAGTAGCCCTGCGACTGGGAGTCCCCACACAGCAGCCCCACCGATGTCGCTGCGGAGCCATGGCGGACAGGCTGGGACACCACAACCTGTCCTGCAAGAGAGACCCCGGTCGCCTGCCCCGCCACGCAGCCCTCAACGATGTGGTGTACAGGGCACTGTCATCTGCCGGTGTGGCGGCCATCCTCGAGCCGCGGGGTCTAGACCGCGGCGATGGACGCCGTCCCGACGGCATCACTATATACCCATTCACGCAGGGCAAGATGCTAGCGTGGGACGCCACCTGCGTGAACACCTTCGGCAGCACCCACCTCATCGACTGCGCTACCACAGCAGGCGCTGCCGCACGCTCCGCCGAGGCCCGGAAACGGCAGCGCCACGCCGACCTCGGTCAGCGGTATGACTTCATGCCGCTGACGGTGGAGACGACCGGAGTCCTCGGTCCCGCCTTCAGCGACCTCATCAAGACCCTCGGCAGGCGCATCCGAGAGAGGACGGGGGAAAAGCGGGAAGCAGAGTGGCTGCGGCAGCGGGTCAGCCTCGCAGTGATCCGCGGGAACGCAGCAGCGCTATGCCAGCAGCGCCCCACATAAGACCCAACTCGTCCTTTATTTTGTTATTCTTTATGTATAATTCTTTAGTTTTTTGTATTATTTATCTGTAGTATAGTAAAAGATATGGTTGAGTGCCACAGTCATCGGCGTTCCGGCAGGGGCCGATGATTTGCAATGCGAACAATCTAACCGATTGTTCCCATATTAACTCCCTTCCGGATGGTGTCTCTTTTTTATTTATATCACACACACACACACACACACACACACACACACACACACACACACACACACACACACGCACACACACACACGCCGGTCTATCTGCTTCATTTAAAAGATAAATACCGGATGTTCGTTGTTCTCGGCGGCTGAATGTGCTTTGATTGATTAAATTATCACACACACACACACACACACACACACACACACACACACACGCACACACACACACACACACACACACACACCTTTCGTTCCGTCTCTTCTCCTTTCCACAGTTCCCTGGCCGTCGCCTCGTCGTCCCTTTGTTGTCGTTGAGGTGTTCACTAACTCTCTCAGTCTCTCCTCTTCCCAGGTGAGTCACTCCCTCACCTCCTGCACTGCCTTCATCACCGAGGCTGGTTCAGCTCCGTCTTGAGGTAAGGCAGAGCTCCTAGGTGGCCGTGTCCCTCCCTCGCCATGTCTGTTCGTGTGTGTTAGGGCGGTGTTGGCAGACGCTTCCGCCCCTCTCATCAACAAGGAGGTCAGTCTAGTTCTAATAAGTGTTCCCTTTGGTTCACGGCACAGCAGAAGGGGCAGACTACCAGAGGGGTCGTAAAGCTACCCTGGAAATGCCCAAACTTCCACGAAAGCCTGGGCAAGTATGTGTTCTTGGTGAGATGATCAACGATTTGAACCTTAGTCTTGTGTCGCGTCGAGGTATAAGAAACACCTGGGCTCTCTCTCTCTCTCTCTCTCTCTCTCTCTCTCTCCACACCTCCTAGGAAAGCCTTGTCAAACATGTGTGCTCGGGCGAGGAAATTCCTCATAATAGAGCGTATAAGTAACGAACAATGGCAGTGTTCATGCCCGGCTGAAGAAGTGAAGGATGAAAAGCTTCAGCTCACTTCCCAGACTCATCAACATCACTCATTTTCATCTCCACCAAACAGAGTGGCGGCCACACGAGGGATGGTGACTATTTAGGCTGGAAAGGCGTCTCAGTGTCTGTACGGGAAGAATAAGGGTTGTTTTCATGCCAGGTTTAGGAAGTCATTGCCAAGAACTCACCGTCTCGCCTGTCAACGCCTCGCAACAATACATCGCGACCTAACAGAGTGGCCGGTGTGGTGTCTTTCTCCATAGGACTTAATAATAGGTCTTTCCATGTCAGGTTCACGTGGACTCACCGCTAAAATAACCCATCAGTTCACTCACCAACGCATCGACATCAATAACAGACTTTCTCCATAGGACTTAATAATAGGTCTTTCCATGTCAGGTTCACGTGGACTCACCGCTAAAATAACCCATCAGTTCACTCACCAACGCATCGACGTCAGTAACAAACCATCTCCACTGAAAATGGACATGAGGGGGCAGTGCATTGTGGGCCAAACAGCTGAGCATCGCTGACGTCACGATCCTCTCCACATTGCAAACCCGCGGGTGTCCACTGCGAGGGAGGGCGTGTCTGTGTTTGTGTCTGTGGCGTGTGTGTGCGTGTGCCGGCGGCGGTGACTACCTTGGCGTTGCGTGCGTGTGCGTGTGTGTCCTGAGTCCAGTAGCGGCCGTCGGGAGGGTGAGGGCGGCCCAAGCACTGCGTTCAAGGTGAGTCTGAGTGGGTGTGTTGGGCTCGGGCAGGAAGGACCTCGGCACTGGCAAAGAGAACAAGCTCGTTAGGATCAAGGTCACCCGTATCTTATTCTCCTTCCCTCGGCCTTCAGGTCTTCTTTGTGCTCCTCTCCTTGCTAAGTTGGGCTGGGGAGATAACGCTTCTACGAGGCGGGTATGCTGGACAAAAGACTGTGTGTGGGGGGTGAGTCTGAAAGGGTTCATCGTGCGGTATGTTCCTTCTCTCGCGTACACCTCCTGTTCTCTTCGTGTTATTCTCTCTACCAGTTTGGACGGAGCGGTGAAGACTTGGTGTATGGTATGGACATGACACGAGACAGCGGAGAGACGGGAAGGGTGACAGGCCAATTTTAGAAGTACACTTAGTTCAAATTACGAACACTACTGAAGCCAAGCACCGCCGCGCCACGATTTCTTTGAGCTAGCAATGTCTCCTTCCTGGCTCACTCACTGCTCGGCCCCACTCTGCCCTCACGACAACCCCTCCCTCCTCCCTCCTCCTCCTTCCCTCCCTCTCACTCGCCTCCTTCTCTCCCTCCTCCTCCTTCCCTCCTCTCTCGCCTCTTCCTCCATTCAGCCTCCTTCCTCCCTCTCCTCCGTCCCTCCTCCCTTTGCCTACGACACAATGCTTATGTTTCAAGGCCGTGTTTCAGAAGGGGAGCTTATAGACGTGAACCAGAAACAGTACTTGCTCTAATGGCTTTGGGGGAGTTCATCGTGTTGACCATTTGCTTAACTACCTGAAGCACGTTCAAGAAACAAGTCGTTGACCTAACAAGTCGTTGACCCCCTCCCTCCCTCCCTCCCTCCCTTCCCTCCTCCTCCTCCTCCTCCTCCTCCTCCTCCTCCTCCTTTCCGTCTCTCCTGTTCCCTCATTTCCTTCCTTCCCTTCCTCTCCTTTATTTTCCTTCCTTCCTTCCCTTTCCTTCCCTTTCTCTTCCTTCCTCCCATCTCCCATCTCCTCCACTTTCCTCTCTCTCTCTCTCTCCACTTTTCCCTCTCTCTCCACTTTTCCCTCTCTCTCTCTCCACTTTCCCCTCTCTCTCCACTCTTCCCCTCTCTCCACTCTCCCTCTCTCTCCACTTTCCCTCTCTCTCTCACTCTCCTCTCTCTCCACTTTTCCCTCTCACTCCACTCTTTCCCTCTCTCCTCCACTTCCCTCTCTCTCCTCTCCTCTCTCTCTCTCCACTCTCTCTCACCACTCTTCCCTCTCTCTCTCCATTTTTTCCTCTCTCCACTCTTCCCTCTCTCTCCCTCTCCACTCTCTCTCTCTCTCTCTCTCCACTCTTCCCTCTCTCTCCACTCTTCTCTCTCTCCACTCTCTCTCTCTCTCCACTTTTCCACCTCTCTCTCTCCATTTCCCTCTCTCTCCACTCTCGCTCTCTCTCTCTCTCTCTCTCTCTCCCTCTCTCTCTCTCTCTCTCTCTCTCTCTCTCTCTCTCTCTCTCTCCACTTTTCCCTCTCTCTCCCTCCACTTTTTTCTCTCTCTCTCTCCACTTTTCCCTGTCTCTCCACTTTTACCTCTCTCTCCATTTTTCCCTATCTCTCCACTTTTCCCTCTCTCTCCACTTTCCCCTCCCTCTCTCTCTCTCTCTCTCTCAACTCTTCCCTCTCTCTCTCCACTTTCACCTCTCTCTCTCTCCACTTCTCCCTCCCTCTCTCCCTGTCTCCACTTTTCCCTCTCTCTCTCTCTCAACTCTTCCCTTTCTCTCTCCACATTCACCTCTCTTTCTCTCCACTTTCCCCTCTCTCTCTCTCTCTCTCTCTCTCTCTCTCTCTCTCTCTCTCTCTCTCTCCACTTTCCCATCCCTCTCTCTCTGTCTCCACTTTTCCCTCTCTCTCTCTCAACTCTTCCCTCTCTCTCTCCACTTTCACCTCTCTCTCTCTCTCTCTCTCTCTCTCTCTCTCTCTCTCTCTCCACTCTCTCTCTCTCTCTCTCTCTCTCTCTCTCTCTCTCTCTCTCTCTCTCTCCCACTTTCCTCTCTCTCTCTCTCTCTCTCTCTCTCTCTCTCCACTCTCTCTCTCTCTCTCTCTCTCTCTCTCTCTCTCTCTCTCCACTCTCTCTCTCTCTCCACTCTCCACTCTCCTCTCTCTCTCCTTTTCCTCTCTCTCACTCTCTCTCTCTCTCTCTCTCTCTCTCTCTCTCTCTCTCTCTCCCTTCCTTCATCCTCCCATCTCTTCCTCCCTCTTCCTTCCCTTCCCTTCCCTTCCCTTCCCTTCCTTTATCACTCCCCCTCTCCCCATCTTTACTCCCTCACCTCTGTTCCCTTTCCTCTCTCTCTCTCCCTTCCTTCATCCTCCCATCTCTTCCTCCCTCTTCCTTCCCTTCTCCCCTTCTCCTCCCTTTTCTCCCTTATTCATCTGTTCTGTTTATCATTTTTCTCTCTCCCTAGATTACTTACCTCTCTCTCTCTCTCTCTCTCTCTCTCTCTCTCTCTCTCTCTCTCTCTCTCTCTCTCTCTCTCTCTCTCTCTCAAGTTGGCGGTCTCGTGAGGTCACTATGTATTTACTCGTGTGTACATACTTGTATTCCTCCAGACAGACAGACAGACAGACAGACAGAAGTTGGACAGGCGGTGGACAGGAAGATGTGTGAGAGAGAGGAAGTCGGAAGTGTTGAGTCATTTCTTGTCTTTCCTTTCTCCATGTTGAGTTGTTCATTTCTCGCGCCCTTCCCTCTACAGTAGTCTCGGCGGGGAGATGAACACTTGCTTCAGTACAGAGACAGAAGATGAGGGAGGGAGAGACAGACAGAGAGGAGGTCTGAAGAGATAATAGGAATTCTGTATTCCCTTCTCGGTTCCTTCCGTCCCTTCGTCTCGGCCGTGGCTCAACACTGGCAAGGCTGCGGCGGGCGGGAGGGGCTGCAGGGAAGGGAGGGATTGTTCTCGTATATTTGTCTCCTCTTTGCGTTAGTGTGCTCGGCGCGGAGTCAGCAGTGGTGTGTGCGCACGGGAAGGTGAGGAAGAGCTGGCGCTGATGATCAAGTTGCTAGTGTGACCATATTGCGTTCTGGCAAAAATGTTGACAAATTTAATATTATACGCTCACTATTTCTACTACTACTACTACTACTACTACTACTACTGGTGCTACTACTACTACTACTACTACTGGTGCTACTACTACTACTACTACTACTACTACTACTACTACTACATAAATGATACCTCCACCCATGTTTATTTTCCCGACACATAATCATGGAGGGCTCCATAGCTTGGAGGTCATTAGCCCCAACTCTGTTCGCTAATGACTGTGGCATCCAACCATATCGCTAATACTACCTGACACTAAATCACCTATCATCTATTACGTCTAGATCCCCCTTTCCTTCCCTACTCAAGTCACTCCCGACCCACCCTAATGTCACTCTCCACCACTGTGGCTTCATAGTCCATATTGGAGATGGTGGTGGCTTTTGGGCCAGAGTGTCTGGTGCCCCTGAGACATAGGATGGCCGACCTGAGCAGGGAGAACGAGAGGCGACACCTCATCCAGGCGACAACGTGGCTCCTTGGCTGATGCTTCTTTTCTGAGATTAGTTCCGCGAGGCGTGCGTAGAAGCATTGGGCCCTGGGACCCATCCTGCCGGATGTGGTGAAGACGAGGGGGGTGAAGCTGCCCTGATCCACATGTTGGATTCTTTCACCGGATGCCCTTGTCTTCTCCTGCTCGTTCCTGTGGTGGGCGGCTTCCAGGGGCAGCTCACGGTGACAGGCAGTCATCGGGTCGAATATGGTAATGTCCATGAACGCCTGCTGTCCGCCCACCCAGAATCCGCGAGCATTTACGTGCCTCATGTGAGGTATAGGCTGTCCTGTACCGAAGGTGTTCACCGTCCAGGGAGAGCAGTGCTGGCTCGGTAGTGACGTCTTGGCATACCTCCCCGAGCATGCTGGGTGTCAGATCCCTCACCTCATAGTGTCGAATACAGACGAAGCCTCCTTTTTTACATGTCATGGTGTGGGTGACATCATTTGGTGATCCACATGCACAGAGATCAGGCAGTCCCTCAATCGGCCAGCCATATCTCAGAGCAATGGCGTCGACAAATTCTTGTTTGTTGAGGCTGAAGCCCTTTGCTCTGATTGGTAATGACGTTAGCCAGTTAGAGGCGCCTGCCTCCTGTGCTGTGTTGATTTTTCTACCCATTTCTGTGGACAGGTGGTGTGTAAGACGGTCCAGCTCGTCTTTTTGGGCCTGTTGCCTTTCTTCTGAGATTTTTCTTTTAATATCTCTTATTTCTGTTTGGTCTATCTCGCCCTCTGCCTCCTGAGCGATGATCCTGTTGATGAGTGACCTGGTAAGGCAGATGGAGTTTTGGTTCTCCTTATCTGCCAGCTTCTCAGGGTTGGTGATCCCCATCCCACCCAGTCTTGGGGGAAGTGCTAGCATATCCCTCTCTTCCTCCCCCAAAGCATGAGATCTCACCAGCGCCGGCAAGAATACATTCTTGACGGCATTTTCCAGTGGTCGGAGGAGTGGACTGATGCCGGGGATGGTGCGCATCAGGAACGTCCACCGATGTTGGATGCCGTGGGTGTACGCTGAATAGGCAGCGTGTGGCTCAGTCTTGGCAATGGCAGACAAAGCTTCTATTTCCTTCACCCATTCAGCTACTTTGTCTCCCACGTACTCCTTCTTATATACCTCTGTCCCGATCACTGCACCTAAGTGTCGTTGTCCGTCTTTTGTCACAATGACGCCACTTCCTCTAAAAGTTTCTGCGGCATGGTCATAATGTTCAGGTTTGACAATAACTACTACTACTACTACTACTACTACTACTTCTACTACTACCACTACAACTACTATTCCTTCTACTACTACTACTACTACTACTACTTCTACTACTACTACTACTACTACTACTACTACTACTGCTACCATTACTACTACTACTACTACTACTACTACTACTACTACTACCCGAGTCCTCTTCAGCAGCAGCAGCAGCACCCACCTCTCCGTACACTCCTGCTTCCCCATCTTTCTGTGCTGTTTTCTCTATAGTTTTCCTTTCCTCGGAAGATATTGTTGTCCATTGACCCTTCCGTGCACACACACACACACACACACACACACACACACACACACACACACACACACACACACAGTTTATATTTGTTTTTTTGTTTCTTTCTCTGTTTTTCTGTCTGTCTCTTCATCAGTCTCTATTTCCTGTGCGTGTTGTCCCTTATCGTCCACTTGTTTCCTGCCTTCCTTGGCGCTGCTTCCTCGTCCTCGCCTTGGTGGGTACGTGCGCCACACCCAGGGTGACGGAGGCGAACACCGGGGCAACGTGCAGCTGTAGTGTGTGTGTGTGTGTGTGTGTGTGTGTGTGTGTGTGTGTGTGTGTGTGTGTGTGTGTGCCCCCAACTTGCCCTTGGCTGAGAGAACCTTCCTGTGCTGTACGGAGTCACTGTTTTTTGTTACAGTCTACGGTTGTGCTGTGTGTGTTCATCCGTTCTCTCTCTCTCTCTCTCTCTGTTCCGTTCTCTTCTTCTCATAACATTTTTTCAGGGTAACTTTTATGAACTTCTGTGAAAGTGTTTTCTTTCACAACCGATTCGTTTTCTGTTTCAAGTCTAAGATTTAGAGTGTTGATAATCTTTTCAGTGAGTGACTAAGAGAACTGTGTCAAGGAAACCTGTTTTTCGTGTTTTATTTAGTGAGGCGCAACATTTGTTCTTCCCAAGCCAATGAAATAGTACTTTGAAACACAACACACATCGTTACGCCATGCAGAGGAAGCAGCGTGTGGAGTATGCATCTCACCTGTGTGTGTGTGTGGGCTCATATGCACAGCTGTCCTGGACAGAGTGGAGTAAGGCTCTTCGTCTCATCAACTGCCCTCCTCTTGCTGACAGTCTTCTGCCTCTTAAATTCCGCCGCCATGTTGCCTCTCTTTCTTTATCGATATTTTCACGCTGACTGCTATTCTGGTCTTAATAACGCCATCCCCCCCCCCCCTCCCGCGGCTCCGCTGCCCTGGACTTTCTACTCATGCTCATCCCAATACTGTCCAAACACTTATGCAAGAGTCATCCAGCATCTTCACTCCTTCATCCTCACGCTGGTAAACTCTGGAACAATCTTCCTTCATCTGTACTTCCTTCTGCCTGCGACTTGAACTCTTTCAAGGTGAAAGTATCTTGACGCCTCTCCTCCCGAAGTTGGCCTCTCTTTCGGCCACTGCAAAAAAGTCAAATAACGCCAAAAAGTGATGTTTTGTGGGACATCTGGAGACAGGTAACGAGAGTGTTTTACCTAGCCGAATAAAAAACTCGTCGTTAGGGCATTGAAAAATTCAGTAAGTTAATACACTCGTAAGGAGGCGTTTTAGTTCATTCGTAACTCTGCCATTCCGCAAGAGTCTGCCTTAAAATGGTCCCTAACGATAGGGGACATTGATACACTTCTGGCCCAGGACCTCAATGTTACTGTGTCCAGGAGAAGGAACTGGCAGAGAGAGGGAGAGAGAGGGAGAGGGAGAGGGCGGAGGAGTAAAGAATTGAAATAACTAAAGTACCCGAAGATGGGAGGATTTCTCCAGAGTCTGCCTTAAAATGGTCCACGTCACTGTAGGAGAGACGGACATATTTCTGGATAGGACTTCAGTATTACTTTGTCCACGAGAAAGGACTGGCAGAGATAGAGAGAGAATCTCTCTCTCTCTCTGGTGGTGAGGGGGTGCGGTGGTGGTGGTGAGGGGGCAGCGGTGGTGGTGGTGAGGGGGCAGCATGGTGGTGGTGGTGAGGGTGGTGGTGGTGAGGGGGGGCGGCCAGGTGGTGGTGGTGAGGGGGGGGCAGTGGCAGTGGTGGTGGTTGCCATGGTAAGAAAAGAAGGAACAATAAAGCAAAGAAGAGGAGGAGGAAGGGAAGAAAGCTGAAGAGAGAGAGAAGGGAAGGATGTGAGGGAGGGAGAATGTGGGAGGAGGCGAGAGAGGGAGAGGGAAAGAGAGGAGAGGAGAGAACGTAAGGAAGAGAGGGAGGAGGAAAGGAAGGAAGGAAAGGAGGAAACTAAAGGAGGGAGAAAACAAGAACACAAACAAGGAAGAAAATGAATATACGTATGAGAGAGAGAGAGAGAGAGAGAGAGAGAGAGAGAGAGAGAGAGAGAGAGAGAGAGAGAGAGAGAGAGAGAGAGAGAGAGAGAGAGAGAGAGACAGACAGACAGACAGACAGACAGACAGACAGAGACAGAGAGAGAGAGAGAGAGAGAGAGAGAGAGAGAGAGAGAGAGAGAGAGAGAGACAGACAGACAGACAGACAGACAGACAGAGAGAGAGAGAGAGAGAGAGAGAGAGAGAGAGAGAGAGAGAGAGAGAGAGAGAGAGAGAGAGAGAGAGAGAGAGAGAGAGAGAGAGAGAGAGAGAGAGACAGACAGACAGACAGACAGACAGACAGACAGAGAGAGAGAGAGAGAGAGAGAGAGAGAGAGAGAGAGAGAGAGAGAGAGAGAGAGAGAGAGAGAGAGAGAGAGAGAGACAGACAGACAGACAGACAGACAGACAGAGAGAGAGAGAGAGAGAGAGAGAGAGAGAGAGAGAGAGAGAGAGAGAGAGAGAGAGAGAGAGAGAGAGAGAGAGAGAGAGAGAGAGAGAGAGAGAGAGAGAGAGAGAGAGAGAGAGAGTACTTCACACAGTCCTCCTAAGCCCGTGGTTCCCAAGCAGGGGTCCAGAGAGGTTGTAATCATTTTTTACTTCATCCCAATACCATAGATACATTCAAGAAGAGGTTAGATAAAGCCATGGATGGTGAGGTAAGGTGGGGTTGAGTGTACAGGAGCTGCCTTGTATAGGCCAACCGGCCTCTTGCAGACTCCTTACGTTCTTATGTTCTTATGTTCTTATACTGGAATTGGGAGACATGCGGCTCGGAATAACTCTCATACTACTGTACACAACCCTTAACACTGAATGCTTAAGTGCCAGTATTGCTCTGCACTCGCTGACGGTGCCAGGGTGTCATACTCACGGCCCTCGTGACACACATGGCCCCTGGATGGTCGTGAGCGGCCCTGGTATTCCCTGCCTCACCTGTTTCGTTGCGGTGGTCCACAGGTGAAAGAGTGACTGGAGAAGCGGAACGGGACACACACGGCTGGGAACCGCTGACCCAAGCAGTGTCTCGAGTGTTTTCTTTCCGTGACTTCCTTCCAAGTATTTTCTGTAAGTCAACGCGAAGAAAAGAGGAAAGGACAACTCGCTTCATCGTGTCTGCACGGGAAGGAGACTACGACAACTTCCTTCACTCAGTTCTATGTAATCTTCTGTCCGTGATGTATTCACTAATTAATAATCTTAAGGGGGAGTCTAAATCAGGTTCACTTTGCTTACACTGGGGATTTTATTTTTCTTGTTTTGCATTATTTTCGAAATAATACAGTGGTCTTTTATTTTTCCTTCTTTTTTTTCTTTTTCTTTCTTCTTGATCTCTAATCTGTCTCCGTTCCGTAAACACACACACACACACACACACACACACACACACACACACACACACACACACACACACACACACACACACACACACACACACACACACACACACACACACACACACACACACACACACACACACACACACACACACACACACACACACACACACACACACACACACACACACACACACACACACACACACACACACACACACACACACACACACACACACACACACACACACACACACACACAGTTTAATCTTTCCCACACATCCTGGAGCGCGTATCTCTAAGGTCCTGTAAGACAATGTTTCTGGAGCCTAACACAGGAAAGGGAGACACAACACGTTCTTTTGGCCCTAAGGTTCGTTTGATCCAGTGTGTGATCGTCTCCGTTCATGCAATCAAATATTTCCTAGAATCGAGCACAAGAAGGAGAGTTTCAACACGTTCATTCAAGCATCTACGTTCATTTCATCCAGTACTTGATGCTCCACGTTCATGTCATCCAAAGTTTCCGAGAACAGACCCCTGAGGAAGACGAGAAGAGGAATTCACGTTCATTTTTAAAGTGACACAATCTCCCTTCCGGCGCTTTCTCTTCCTCCTTCTATTAAAACAAAAACAAGTAAACAAGAGGGGAGTCTAAATCACGGTGACATTTTATATGATGGGAACAGTTGTTTGGTGCGGCGCACTTCTTGGAAACATCATATACTGGTCCATTTTTTTTCCTTCTTTCTCTTTGTTCTGTAATCTGTCCCCTTTCCTGCACACCCACAAACACACACACGCACACACACAGCAGACGACTCTCGCCCTTATTGTCACCTACTATCAGCAGTCGCTTCCTTTAATTCTCCTAAGACAGTTTTAGCTCCGGTTGAAACATGTCACGTGCACCTTTTATACAGGGGTGTTGACGCCACCCTACTCTGTAAACCAGGGGCTCCCACCCTGGGGTACATGTGCCCCCAGTGGTACATTTGCACTTTTCAGGGGAAACATTGGGTCCGAGAGAATAACCACTACTGTACAATGCATGGTGTTGTAATCTGCATTCATATTGCACAATGTCGTGTTTTCTTCAATTTCCTCATTTTAGTAAGCAAAACTGTTATTTAACTTACATTATATCATCAGTCTTCACATACAGATTTCATTATAAAATAATATCAAAACATTACAATTTCCTCATTTTAGTAAGCAAAACTGTTATTTAACTTACATTATATCATCAGTCTTCACATACAGATTTCATTATAAAATAATATCAAAACATTACAATTTCATCGTTTTTTTCCTAAACTTTTAGGGGTACACGGGAACCTATAAAATGCCCAAGGGTACAGAGGAACAAAAGGTTGGAACCCCTGCTGTAAACTCTCCGGACATTGTGGCGTCCTGGCACACATGTTTGAGGAGCCTTTCCTGGGAGTTTGGGGCATTTCCAGGGTAGTTTACGAGCCTTTCAGTAGTTTGACCCTTCTTCTGTGCCATGAACCTAAAAACACTCATTAGAACTCCTCTGATCTTCTTTTTGGCCTCTGGAAATAGTTGATGATAAGGGTGGAGGCGTCTGACGGTACCGACTTTAGAGATGCACCGACGCCCGCATCCGTGTCCTCACTAGACAAAAAGGATGTGGCGGGAATACGGAAATAAAAACAAAGCATGTAAAGTGACTCCCTGCTGGACTTCGGCCCGTACCCCTAAATGTATCCTGGCCTCAGTGCGCCTGTTTGAAACGCCTCTCGTAGAAGTAGTCGGGGTTTTCATGGACTGCTTGGTGATCCTGGTGATAGTTTCTCCTGATGTCTGCACCTCCGGCGGGAACACCACTCAGGCAAACCCTGTCATTGTTTTCTGTGGCCTTGGAAAACAGTCGCCAAGGGGGTCCGATACGTTTATGAATATGAACTTTAGAGTTACCACAGCTTGTCTTATTCCTTGTCGCCAATATTGGCCTCTTCCTTCTCCTCCTCCCCTAACCTCCCTCCCTGGTGGTGACGGTGGTGGTGGTGGTGGTGATGACAGTGGTGACGGTGCTGACGAAGGTGGTGGTGACGGTGGTGGTGGTGTTGGTGGTGATGGTTCTTATCGTCAGAAGCAGCGTTAAAGGTTATCGTGTTTACAAAAACGGCACCGGATGATCCTTCCTGCCTCTCTTTGTGTGTCTGTCACCGCATCTCAAACTGTGCTCGATTCTCTATGGACTGACCGACTTGTTATTGTTTCTGCCTCCATGTTCACGAGGGTCCTTCAGTATCCTCGCCCGCCTGTCCCTCTCCCCGATAGCCTCTAGATCATATCCTTTTTGTACTGACCGACTTGTTATTGTTTCTTGCCTCCATGTTCACGAGGGTCCTTCAGTATCCTCGCCCGCCTGTCCCTCTCCCCGATAGCCTCTAGATCATATCCTTTTCTCCGTCTGTGTCTGTCACCATACCAAACCCTGCTCGATCCTTCTCCATTAAAGGAACATTAAATCAGAAGGCTGGATAGAAAGGTGACGGAGGAGGGAATCTGGTCTAGAGTTCGCTGCCAGGCGCCGAGAGTTAGGCCACCACCACCACCACCACCACCATGCTATTATTTTTATTATTATTATTATTATTATTATTATTATTATTATTATTATTATTATTATTATTATTATTATTATTATTATTATTATTATTATTATTATTATTATTATTATTATTATTATTATTATTATTATTATCATCGTTATTTTCATTATTATCGTTGTTGTTGTTGTTGTTGTTGTTGTTGTTGTTGTTGTTGTTGTTGTTGTTGTTTTATCAAGAGTAATTTTTGGAGGCTAATTCGGGCACGTTCCTTGCCTGAGAGAGAGAGAGAGAGAGAGAGAGAGAGAGAGAGAGAGAGAGAGAGAGAGAGAGAGAGAGAGAGAGAGAGAGAGAGAGAGAGAGAGAGAGAGAGAGAGAGAGAGAGAGAGAGAGAGAGAGAGAGAGAGAGAGAGAGAGAGAGAGAGAGAGAGAGAGAGAGAGAGAGAGAGAGAATGTTGTTGTTGTTGTTGTTGTTGTTGTTGTTGTTGTTGTTGTTGTTGTTGTTGTTGTTGTTGTTGTTGTTGTTGTTGTTGTTGTTGTTGTTGTTGTTGTTGTTGTTGTTGTTGTTGTTGTTGTTGTTGTTGTTGTTGCTGTTGTTGTTGTTGTTGTTGTTGTTGTTGTTGTTGTTGTTGATGTTGTTGTTGTTGTTGTTGTTGTTGTTGTTGTTGTTGTTGTTGTTGTTGTTGTTGTTGTTGTTGTTGTTGTTGTTGTTGTTGTTGTTGTTGTTGTTGTTGTTGTTGATGTTGTTGTTGTTGTTGTTGTTGTTGTTGTTGTTGTTGTTGTTGTTGTTGTTGTTGTAGATTTCATTATGCGCTTTGGTTGGAGGAAAAATGCGCTTTCGTGACTTTTTATGGGGTGTCTGCGCTTTGGAACCACCCCCTCGCGCTTTAGTATCGCAACACTGCGCTTTAGTACCGCGTTGCGCTTTCGCACCCACCCTCAGATTTGATGTGTTGCGACCTGCACTTCAGTATCGTTTTGTCGAGGTTCCAGCTACTATTTTCAGCGAGCCAATCACAAGCCGAGAAATTGTTGCAGCGCTGTTCCTGCCACGCGGTGGCCGCCATTACGCCTTCTTCATGCATATCTTCAGCAGTAAAAACTATGGTAAGTCACCCATAATTACTGTGTATTCGTAGTGATAGAATGAAGATGAACTCATAGGAGATGGTAAAGGTAAAGTGTGGTGCATACGCAGTGGCTGCGCGTGGCTGCGGCGCTCATATCCGTCCCATTAGCCCTTTGAGCCTGTGCTGAGTAAGAACCCGCTACCCCGGGACACAGAGCTGGAATGACATCCGGGTTCCACAGTTTACCTTCCCCAGGTTTCCCCAGGTACCCATTTATCGACCAACCCGATAGGGATGGATGAACAGCTGGGTGGGCTGTGCGCCGACTGCCCAGGCCGGGATCGAAACCGGCCCGCAAATTCGTAGCCAGACATGCTGACCACTGCACCACGGAGGCGCTTGGAGGAGATGAACATGACGATAATTCAGGATTTAGATTGTCGGTTAGCTCCATGACCGTCATTGTACTGAATAAGCCACCGCATGTCACGCTTCCCCTGCAGGCATGCTTTCATAATAGTAAAACCAACGCAACCACACAGGAGATGGACATGTAGAGAATATAAATGTTGGTTCCCATGACAGTCATTTGTACCGTCCACGCCACTCAAGTATCACAGCATTCTACCTTAGTTTCCTAGCTCTATGGGCGTGGGTAGCTCCCCCACCTTGTTAAGGCCTTTCAAGCAAGTATGAAGAAGTTAAATGTTTTAAAATAGGGTAGCACCAATCTGCAGGTATGCCAGTCCATTATTAGTAGGGTCAATTAGTAGCGTTAAGGGATATATGACTGAACTATGTACCTTATGCAGAAATAATTATATATGGCCTGAGTTTATTGGTGCTAGGAGTAATACTTGAAGTGTGTAGTCACTGTAGTGATTAAAAGGAAATTGTTAAATTGATAACAAGGAAGGAAGGCAGGGAGGGAAGATGTGTTAGGGGTTAGTCTTGGAAATGGTAAAGGAATATAGAGCTGATTTGAAGAATGAGATAAACTCCATAGCAACAACCTGATCAGGCAGGGAATTCTCCAGACTGATAGACCTAAGTGAGTTTGAGCAACCTTGTACCTGTGTTCAGTGTTTCATGGCCCCCTATAATTTTACTATGCCTGGTGCCCACACAAATAAAAATTAAATAAATAAACAACTGTCCTCTCCATGGTGTCCCTTTATTATAACCAATGCCACTGCCCATCTAGCTCTATGTCCCACAGTGTGTGAAGACAGCCTTTATAAACAGTTTAAAAGGTATAGATAGATAAGTTCGTTCACTTATGTTCCCCTCACCCTAAAACCCCACTTATCCAACAGGGAGCTTCTTAGTGATAGAGGAAACAGTTATGAAGTAGTGGGTCAAGGGGAAGGAGCCCCTCCCTTGTATGTAATAGCTCATTTTTACTGTAGATGGATAACAAATTTTTATAGGGGTTGTGCTATTCTACAATTAATTATAGTTCAGGTTTGGTTTCATCATTTGTGTTGTGTTTTATGTCAAATTAATTCCTTCTTTATTTACAGGTTACTGGGACAAACAGCTTGACTGATTTGTTGACCAAGACTGTTTGTAGTTTGGGCTTTGTTCAACCATAAACAAAGGATGGCTGAACAACTATGTCCCCTGGATCTTTCAACTAAACCTCTTTCAGGTTTAGCCATGAAGCTACCTAAAGTGCACCTTATATCATTCCTAAGACTGTTATAAAGGTGAGTATGATTTGTCATTATTTTATTAGTACATTCTACACAAATATTTTTTTATACTAAAAGTCTATTTCCACTCAAACTATCTGATGCCTCAGAAGATACTCATAAGAATTAAATTTTCTCAATGGAGCTCCTGCCAGAAAACTACAGAAATAAATAGGAGATGAGCACTCTAGTGTTGACCCAAAGGGTATCCCAAGACCCAAAACTCTGAAAATGCTTACCTCTACTACTCCTGTGCATTACATTGCTTTCCCTCCTCCTAAGAGCAATTTACATGTATTTATGATAGTCTAAAATTTATTTTCTTCCTTGATAAGCTCACCACTCTCTGAGAGAACATGAGGTATCCTACAGTCTCAGGGCAACTCCTTTTCCCTTCCTGGACCTGCAGGTCTAAGTGTAGGTCTACGCTGCCACCTCTCTGATGCCTTGTCCTGATAGATACTTGTAAACACATGGGTTTTATCTTTTGTAATATTCAAATTTTGTCAATGAACCTGCTGGAACTCAAACTTGGTGTGCAGGAATGGGAGGTGAGCACTCTAGAGTCAACCCAGAGGGTAGCCCTAAGCCCAAGGCTCTGGAAATGCTTATCTTTACTACTGTGTATTATAATTTTATTGCTACTAAAAGACAAAGCGTTGTACACCTCCATTTTTAACAAGCAAAATTTTATTAATACTCTTTTGGACAGGCCTCTTCCATGTTGTGGATTTAGAGCAAAACCTCTTAAAGACATAGTAGGCAGGCTGAAGGTTGTTAGCCTTTAGACTACTCTCAACATCCTCAGCAAAAGTTCCCTGGTATACCTCTCCTTATCCTTTCGTAGAAGTGACACAGTGGCACACTCCTGTTTCAGCTGAGTTTCCCTGCTACTCAGACAGCACAAATTTTCTCAACCATTTTCACTAATCTTTCTGGTTCTCTTTGCCTTCAAAAGCCCATCTTACAGCATCACATAGTACTCTGACATATACCTACCCTAAGCATGATACAATCTTTTCCATATTAACTGTAAATTGCTGAAGTTGTAGGTCTCCCCAACCTAAAGCCAAACTGACCATAGTCAATTTTAAATTATCTTTTCTGTATTTGTATTACTTATTTTGTTGCAGTCAGAAATATTTATTCCCATTATTATCATAGTTAGTAATGATAATGAAAAAATATTATTAATACCGTACAGCTTCTAGCATTTAAACACAACATAACATTTTATAAATTTATTATGCCTGACTCTGTTAGCTGTTAACACTTAGAATTTATCCTTTCATTAACACAATTGAACTCTTGAGTTATTATAGCATAATTTCTCTTAATTTACAAATATTTCCTCCCATACTTTAAGTTCTTGGGTTTAAAATTTTCTGCATTATATATATATATATATATATATATATATATATATATATATATATATATATATATTTAAATATTTATATATATATATATATATATATATATATATATATATATATATATATATATATATATATATATATATATATATATATATATAAAATTTTCATATGGATGTATTATTTTTTTAATAGTTTCAAAGGATGTGCATTGTTTTTACCACACAATTAAATGCAATCTTATCCAGAAAAACCATGAAACTAACCTAAATAAAATTTGCAGGTATCAATGAAGTCAAGATCCCATTCCTGCGAGCCACACAGTGACAAAATAAATGACCACAGGACATATCTCCCAAGCCAGCATGTGGAGGTAAATGAATAATTAGATGTTGCTGAGTCCAGGCCCCTCACTGACAGGGAATCAATATATAATTTGAAAATAAAATTACTTTATAATCAAGCTTGCTTAGTGGTTAGCACTTCATAGTTACTAAGCCATGAGTGCAGGTTCAAGTCCCAGATTTGTTAGTGGGTTCATTCTCATTAAGGCACAATGCTCAAGTATGCAGATGACCACTCTTCAGCTATCTACACTTGCAACTTCCTGGAGTTCCTTGAGCTTAATGAATGTGACTCTTTCCCATTGCTGCCAAAACCAACTATGCGAATCACATAATATTTTATGGTTATTTGACTAATTTATACCATCTCTAGATTTCCCTTTATTACTCACACTTAAAAAGTAAAACTTGAGGGCTTAAACTCCTTTAACGTAATTTAATTTTCATGCATTAAAACAGTGAATCAATATATAATTTGAAAATAAAATCACTTTATAATCAATCTTGCTTAGTAGTTAGCACTTGATAGCTACTGTTACCATAGTTACCAAAGCTTCATTTAAACAATAGCCTTCTAATATATTGCACCTCATTTACAATTTTACAATGTAAGTATAATTATAGTTCCATAATTATACTTGAATTATTATAATTATGCTCCTATGTGTAATTATACTTGATTTTATTAAGTTTTTGAAATAATATACCCAACCATCACACCAATCACTGGACAGGTTTTGCTCTTTCAGTATGTCCTATTTCATACCCTGATTCAAATGTGACTTTACATGA
Organism: Eriocheir sinensis; assembly: GCF_024679095.1. Classification (NCBI taxonomy): domain Eukaryota; kingdom Metazoa; phylum Arthropoda; class Malacostraca; order Decapoda; family Varunidae; genus Eriocheir; species Eriocheir sinensis. The sequence goes on from NC_066577.1 coordinate 901,412, forward strand.
CTAATCAGAATTATGCCGCAGGTGGAGGTAAATGTTGAAGAGCTAGCTCCACCTGAGGCCTCTGCTGCTACCCTTGAAACAGTCTATCAACCTGAAGAAACTTTTCTCCCAATTGAAGACCCAAGCCCCAGGAGATTATTCTAAATGTTGAGAACTCGGCAGAGGTCTTGCCTTGTGATGGATTAGTAGATGTACTTTCCTAACAGTAAAAAGCAGAGGAAAAATCTAATTGCCCAGCATGCAAAAAAAAACTAGTTCACCTGCCTCGCCACCTAGTGAGAGTACATGGATGGTCCACAGATAGAGCTAAAAAAATATCATGCATCATGGGAACAAGAAAATACAGAGGGCTCTTTACAAGAAAAGTTAGGAAAACGTGTACAGTCAAGAACTGCTATGCACAGGTTACTCGATTGGGTCAGCACATGAAGAGGGTGCATGGGATATGCCTCCAACCTGAAGCATTCTATTCCCAAGCCTCATCTGAGAACACCCACTAGAAAATACCGAATTTGATTTACAATATAAATTAAAGAAAAGATTTAGTTCTGGTAAAGGAAGTAAAGATTAATAATAGATAGACTACAAAGACAATAGTTATTTTTTTATTACATATTGGAAGAAATACTCCTTAACTATGAAATTTTTTTGAAAGGTCCTGCTGGAGGGTCACTAGAAATGAAAACAATATCATATAACATAGGCAGGTTGAAAATAGTGATAGCAGATCTAGAGGCAAATAATGTACAAGAACTGCTGGTGGAAGAAAAACTTTGGAAGTACTTTGGTAAGAAAAAAACTGAAAAAGACTGGAAATCACAAACAATAATAACATACCTCGCTAGTCTGAAAAAGTTCTTTGCATACGTTTCAAAGAAGAGAAAGGAAACCCCTTTCTCTGAATCTGAGGTCACAGATGCAGAACACCTATGCAACATTATGCCTGGGTGGTCCCGTAGCTATTACAAAATGTGTGGAGAGGAAAAAAGGTGTAAGAGAAAAGAACAAGAGCAGTTGTTGTTAAATAGTGATAAATTAGATAAATTCTATTCATCAGAAGAATATAAAGGAGCAGTGAAAATAATAGAACAACTTGATGACAAATATGTACCAAAAAGAAATGACATTTCATTGGTAAGGAATATTTTGATATTTATGGGACTAATAAAAAATGCAAAAAGAGGAGGTGTTTTTGCAGAGCTACGGGTCAGTGAATTTCTCCAAAGAGAACGCATTGAAGACCGCGTGGTCATCAGCATTGGAAAACATAAAACAAGTTTCACTCATGATGAAGCAAACCTGGTCCTCACTGAAACTGAAAATTCCTATTATCAGAAGTATTTGAAATTCATGAGATCAAAGATTGAAACTGAGGAAAGTGGGGATTACTTTTTTTTGTCATGGGGAGGGACTCCAACCACAGCCAGCAATGTAAGTAATGGCATTAAGAAATTAGGGATAGCAAGTGGAATAGGGGCATTATTTCCAAATATTTTTAGAAAATCAGCTGCCACCAACATATTCTATCATTGCCCTGAAATGGCAGAAAATGTGGCAACTCATATGGACCATGAGTTTAATACCGCAAAAAAGACATACAGATTGCTCAATAAAAAAAGAGATGCTGTTCCATCCTCTAAAGCTATTGAGGCAGCAAACTATTGTGACCGACCGAGTTATAGATAGAGAAGATAGATGAAGAAAAGCATAATTATGAAGGGAGTAAAAATGAAAATATCAGTGATGAATGTAGTGATTCAGAGAGTGAAACTTCAGAAATGAATAGTCATTCAAGCACAAATTCATTAAATAGAAAATTTTCTCCTTATGAAAACAGATTAATTGAAAAAATATTCATGGATAAAATAAAGAAAGGCGAGAATTTATCATCGAAGAAAGTGCGAAATATACTTGACACAAAAACCCCAAAACTCCTAAATGAGTATGGAGAAAAAAAAATACTGGCTAAAGTGAGGTGGCTGAAATATAGATATAAAGTTAGGAAAAGTAAATGAAAAATAGAATACTGCAAATTTGTGATTTTGAATGTTGTTAATCATCATTAAAATTTTTCAAGTGTGAATTCATACATAGTACTTGTCAAAAGTTTAGGTTGGGTGAGGCAAGGTAGAATATATATGGTTTAAAAATACTAATTTCGATGAATGGTTATATTTGTTTGGACCCGGTAAAATATTGCATCATCACATTCCTAAGCTCTTCTGCTCCAATTTGCCACCATTCATTTTATGTTAACTCAGCTGGGAAATAATAGTACTATTAGAGTAGTTTCTACTAATTTGCTAAATTTTGTTAATAATTATGGGAGGGTAAAGGTCAAGATAAACAACAGCTCTCATTATTGCACCTAACCTAACCTAAAACCTAAACCAAGTACTGAATATCTATGTTTTTCATTTGAAAGGAAATGCTTAATTAGTTAACACTGTCTTTATTTCTCAAGATATATGTTGTCTTTAGCATTCCACACCTGAACTGTATTATTTTTATTTTCAAATATAGATTTATGTTCAACTAGTAATGTATATTAAAGGCTTTTGTCTTTTATTTGCATATATTTTCTTATGATAATGAAATAAGATTGAGAGCAAATTTAGTCTATTGAGAATAGTTTTTTGTTCTATAAAAATGTTAAAAGGAAATATATACTTTTTTAAAATTGAGGTTTAAGTCAAATTTAAGTTGGAAGTGATACACAATAATAGCTTTTTTGTTACTTTTGTAAAGATCTTAATCTGTGGCATTACAGTTTAAAGGAACCTTTTATGTATTTCTGCATAAGTAAATAGGAAATGGAGGAATCAAAAGTATGTAATTATTTTGCATAGGTAAAGGTACATTATATGTTTTATATGGTATCATTCAGAGTCAGAGGATTGCATTTCATATGATGAAAAATTACTATCAATTAAAATAAAATTTCATTTAGCTTAAGAGGGTGATGTATTTAATTGAAATGAAACTTAGTCTATTGAGAATAGTTTCTTTAAAGGAAAATCCTATTGTATCTTTTATTTTGAATTATATGTCAGTCAAATTTGTTAAAGGGTATTTCCCAAAATAGCTTTTTGTTTCCTCTTGTAAAGATTTCCATAATGTAATAATGGGGCATTTCAGTTTAAGAGAATTCTATATAAGTATTTTTTGAATAAGGAAATTTCTCATGTACACAGGAAAACAGAAGTTAAAATGTTATAATTTACCAAAAGTAGGGGGTATATTACAAATTTAAATGTTTTTCATTGTGAGTATGTGTGAGAGATTCTCATGTGTTGAATAATCTTCATGTGTTGCAAATTGCCGGAAAAGAAGTTTCAAGTAACTTTATGTAAGTTATTTTTCAAACTTAAGTGGATTCTCAATTACTTATAAAAAAAATCATAAATAAATAAAAAAATAAAAAAATTGGATTATTCACTTTTGTCATCACCTATATTTTTTTCCATAACTTGTTTGTTATAAGCACCCAACATTTGAGCCCCTCATCATTAAATCCTACAGGAATACCAGAAAAAAAAAATACGGTAGTATATTACCTGAGAAACTAGTTTACTAAAAGCCATGAAATAAAGTTTGAGACTGATGAATACAGTTTCCATGAAACACAACCATCCAAAAGGTGTGTGTATATGCCTATATATATATATATATATATATATATATATATATATATATATATATATATATATATATATATATATATATATATATATATATATATATATATATATATATATATATATATATATATATATATATATATATATATATATATATATATATATATATATATATATATATATATATATATATGGTTAAGCGTCGTTGCAGTACTGCAGTCTCATAGCAACTTGCATTGTACATAATATCACTCACAATCCTCACACTACCTTGCTATGAATAATGAAAACCTGGGCAAATCATTAAAAAATATGTTTTGGATACTTGAAAAAAAAAATAGAAAAAACATTTTTAATGATTCGACTAAAGTCTCCAAAATGAAAAACTAATAAAACTAAAGCTAACCTAACCCTGCGGGGCTGACTAATCTAACCTAACCTAACCCTGCGGGGATGACCAATCTACCCTAACCTAACCTACCGTAACCCGGGTAATTCCGTGCGTGAGCAGTCTTGATCTTAGTCTTGGTTTTGTTTATGTTAGTCAGCCCCGCAGGGTTAGGTTAGCTTCGGTTAGGTTTGGTTTGGTTAGATTAGTCAGCCCCGCAAGTTAGATTAGGTTTGATTTGGTTAGATTAGTTTTTATTTTCATTTGGAGACTGGTTTTCGTTGTAAAATCATTAAAAACGTGTTTTCGATTTTTTCCAATATCGAAAACATGCTTTTTAATGGTTTGCCAAGAAAAAGTCCAAAATGACAACCACATTTTTAAAACAAAATTAATCATGGTCTGTCAAGAAAAACGTCCGCAGTACTGCAACGAAGTTTTACCATATATATATATATATATATATATATATATATATATATATATATATATATATATATATATATATATATATATATATATATATATATATATATATATATTTATATTTATTTATATATATGCGTAGAGAGAGAGAGAGAGAGAGAGAGAGAGATTTACATAGATTTACATAGAAAACCAGACCACACAGACCCCATGGTCCAGACTAGGTGGCCTGTCCTTAAACCTAAGTGATTCTACGTTAATCAGATGGCTCCAAAACATTGCAGTTCTACTCTAATTAATATTAAGTTCAAGGAAGTGACGGTCAAGCTTATTTTTAAAGAGAGAGAGAAACAAAGTAAAGAATCCTCAAATCCCTGTGGCAGTAAGTAATATGGAGAGCCATTATTTTCCTCCTGAAGTCAGCAGATGGTAAGGTTACGTAACACACAGGCTGTTTTTAATTACCAGTGCTTATAGAAAACGGGTTTTTAAGTAGGACAAAGGCAAAACATTAATCATGTTTTTTTTTTTTCTTTACAGTATGTTATAAACTGTTAAGTTAGGTTAGGTTAGTTTTTTTTTATCAAAATAACATTTTTCTATGCTTCTAAATATAATTCATGATTTTTGTTAAGTATTTTTCATCAAATATGGCTAAAATTTGGAAAATGAGAAGATTGTTTAAAAAGCTTCAGTATGAAAATATATCTGTGATTTGAAAGTTTAAAGGCGGTATCTATAATACTTTTTTTTATATGGCCAGTCAAAGTTGAAAAAAACGGTTCCAAAGCGCAGCAATTTCTCGTGTTTCAGGCGATTTATTCCTTTAAAATAATTAGTAGTGCATTTAAAGACACGAGACTTGTCTCTTTTTAGTAGTTGCCACGTATGCTATAAAATAACTTTACACAGCAGTCCAAAGTGAAGTAGTTTTTTCACCAGCGATGAATGTATGTTTTGATGGTTTTTGTTGTGTTACAGAAGCGCACCATAAAACTACTATCCGATTTTTAACTAAAAAACCATTGTAACTACCGAGCCAAAACTTTAGAATATTAAATAATTTTACATTATCCTTGTTGTGGTGAAAAATCAGCTCATTTGGTTTTGCAGTATTAAAGTTATTCGCGTTTCAAAAAACATAGGAAGTTTGTGCGAAGAGTAAGAACACTAGTCTAAGAAGGTCATAGCAAAGTCACTGCAGTTTTTGGTCCAATTTTTTGGTCCAAATTTGTTGTTCTTTCCTGTTCATATCTAAGAGTTATCGTATTTTGTTGTTGATTTAGGGTGAATATCTGTTCACCCACGCCGTGAACAACATTGATTTATCATAGAGACTACTGAACAACAACTTAGGCGCTTTGGAACCCAAATCTTGCCCTTATTGTTCAGTATCTCTTTTTCAAATGAGCAAAAAATTGCCAAGCTGCTATAAAAAGATGATTTTGGCCAACGTCAATAATATATATCAAAATGAGCAAGTGTGAGGCATTCCCTGGCATTATATTGGCGATACT
>NC_066577.1:909883-919883 GCF_024679095.1 Eriocheir sinensis
CCGGTTGAAACATGTCACGTGCACCTTTTATACAGGGGTTTTGACGCCACCCTACTCTGTAAACCAGGGGCTCCCACCCTGGGGTACATGTGCCCCCAGTGGTACATTTGCACTTTTCAGGGGAAACATTGGGTCCGAGAGAATAACCACTACTGTACAATGCATGGTGTTGTAATCTGCATTCATATTGCACAATGTCGTGTTTTCTTCAATTTCCTCATTTTAGTAAGCAAAACTGTTATTTAACTTACATTATATCATCAGTCTTCACATACAGATTTCATTATAAAATAATATCAAAACATTACAATTTCCTCATTTTAGTAAGCAAAACTGTTATTTAACTTACATTATATCATCAGTCTTCACATACAGATTTCATTATAAAATAATATCAAAACATTACAATTTCATCGTTTTTTTCCTAAACTTTTAGGGGTACACGGGAACCTATAAAAATGCCCAAGGGGTACAGAGGAACAAAAAGGTTGGAACCCCTGCTGTAAACTCTCCGGACATTGTGGCGTCCCGGCACACATGTTTGAGGAGCCTTTCCTGGGAGTTTGGGGCATTTCCAGGGGTAGTTTACGAGCCTTTCAGTAGTTTGACCCTTCTTCTGTGCCATGAACCTAAAAAAACACTCATTAGAACTCCTCTGATCTTCTTTTTGGCCTCTGGAAATAGTTGATGATAAGGGTGGAGGCGTCTGACGGTACCGACTTTAGAGATGCACCGACGCCCGCATCCGTGTCCTCACTAGACAAAAAGGATGTGGCGGGAATACGGAAATAAAAACAAAGCATGTAAAGTGACTCCCTGCTGGACTTCGGCCCGTACCCCTAAATGTATCCTGGCCTCAGTGCGCCTGTTTGAAACGCCTCTCGTAGAAGTAGTCGGGGTTTTCATGGACTGCTTGGTGATCCTGGTGATAGTTTCTCCTGATGTCTGCACCTCCGGCGGGAACACCACTCAGGCAAACCCTGTCATTGTTTTCTGTGGCCTTGGAAAACAGTCGCCAAGGGGGTCCGATACGTTTATGAATATGAACTTTAGAGTTACCACAGCTTGTCTTATTCCTTGTCGCCAATATTGCCCTCTTCCTTCTCCTCCTCCCCTAACCTCCCTCCCTGGTGGTGACGGTGGTGGTGGTGGTGGTGGTGATGACAGTGGTGACGGTGCTGACGGTGGTGGTGGTGACGGTGGTGGTGGTGGTGGTGGTGATGGTTCGTATCGTCAGAAGCAGCGATAAAGGTTATCGTGTTTACAAAAACGGCACCGGATGATCCTTCCTGCCTCTCTTTGTGTGTCTGTCACCGCATCTCAAACTGTGCTCGATTCTCTATGGACTGACCGACTTGTTATTGTTTCTGCCTCCATGTTCACGAGGGTCCTTCAGTATCCTCGCCCGCCTGTCCCTCTCCCCGATAGCCTCTAGATCATATCCTTTTTGTACTGACCGACTTGTTATTGTTTCTGCCTCCATGTTCACGAGGGTCCTTCAGTATCCTCGCCCGCCTGTCCCTCTCCCCGATAGCCTCTAGATCATATCCTTTTTGTACTGACCGACTTGTTATTGTTTCTGCCTCCATGTTCACGAGGGTCCTTCAGTATCCTCGCCCGCCTGTCCCTCTCCCCGATAGCCTCTAGATCATATCCTTTTTGTACTGACCGACTTGTTATTGTTTCTGCCTCCATGTTCACGAGGGTCCTTCAGTATCCTCGCCCGCCTGTCCCTCTCCCCGATAGCCTCTAGATCATATCCTTTTCTCCGTCTGTGTCTGTCACCATACCAAACCCTGCTCGATCCTTCTCCATTAAAGGAACATTAAATCAGAAGGCTGGATAGAAAGGTGACGGAGGAGGGAATCTGGTCTAGAGTTCGCTGCCAGGCGCCGAGAGTTAGGCCACCACCACCACCACCACCACCATGCTATTATTTTTATTATTACTATTATTATTATTATTATTATTATTATTATTATTATTATTATTATTATTATTATTATTATTATTATTATTATTATTATTATTATTATTATTATTATTATTATTATTATTATTATTATTATTATTATTATTATTATTATTATTATTATTATTATTATTATTATTATTATTATTATTATTATTATTATTATTATTATTATTATTATTGTCATCGTTATTATCATTATCATCGTTGTTGTTGTTGTTGTTGTTGTTGTTGTTGTTGTTTTATCAAGAGTAATTTTTGGAGGCTAATTCGGGCACGTTCCTTGCCTGAGAGAGAGAGAGAGAGAGAGAGAGAGAGACCAAATGATAAGGAGACTTATTCTCTCTCTCTCTCTCTCTCTCTCTCTCTCTCTCTCTCTCTCTCTCTCTCTCTCTCTCTCTTTTTCCCTTCCGTGTTTCTATTCCTCCAATATTTTTTTATTTGTTTCTTTCTCCACTCCTCTTCCTCCACCACCACCACCACCACCACCACCACCACCACCACCACCACCACCACCACCACCACCATCACCACCACCACCACCACCACCACCCCCACCACCACCACCACCACCACCATCACCACCACCACCACCACCACCACCACCACCACCACCACCCCCACCACCACCATCACCACCACCACCACCACCACCCCCTCCACCACCACCACTTCCGTCACCACCACCACCTACCTCACCACCACCACCACCACCATTGTTGCTACTATTACTACTACTACTACTACTACTACTACTACTACTACTACTACTACTACTACTACTACTACTACTTGAGAGAGAGAGTTTATATTGTTTTGTTTTGTATTCTTTTCGAAAAAAAACAGTGGTCATTTATTTTTTCCTTCTTTTTTCTTTTTCTTTCTTTTTGTGCTTTAATCCGTCTCCTTTCCCTGTAAACACACACACACACACACGCACACACACACAGCAGACGACTCTCGCCCTTATTGTCACCTAATATCAGCAGTCGCTTCCTTTAATTCTCCTAAGACAGTTTTTGCTCCTGTTGAAACAAATGCACTCTCTCTCTCTCTCTCTCTCTCTCTCTCTCTCTCTCTCTCTCTCTCTCTCTCTCTCTCTCTCTCTCTCTCTCTCTCTCTCTCTCTCTCTCTCTCTCTCTCTCTCTCTCTCTCTCTCTCTCTCTCTCTCTCTCTCTCTCTCTCTCTCTCTCTCTCTCTCTCTCTCTCTCTCTCTCTACATATATATATATATATATATATATATATATATATATATATATATATATATATATATATATATATATATATATATATATATATATATATATATATATATATATATATATATATATATATATATATATATATATTTTTTATATTTTTATTTTACTTTTTTATTTCAGTTTTTTTCATTTTTTGCCTGTTTTTTTTTCTCATTTTACTATTTTTTTATTTCAGTTTTTGTTTTGTTATTTTTTTGCCTGTTTTTTTATTCTATTACTTTGTTATTTTGTTTTTGTTTTTGTTTTGTTATTTTTTTGCCTGTTTTTTTATTCTATTACTTTGTTATTTTGTTTTTGTTTTTGTTTTGTTATTTTTTGTCTTGTTTTTTTATTCTCTCACTTTATTTTATTTTTGTTTTAGTTATGTTATTTTTTGTCTTTTTCTTATTCTATTATTTTATTATTGTTTGTTTTTTGTTTTGTTATTCGTTGTTTTGTTTCGTTGTTTTGTTGTTTTGTTATTTTTTGTGTCCGTAATCTCGCGTCCACCACACTTCTCCGCCATCTTGTTTTGCGGGCACTGATATTCTTGTTGTTTTCTTTTCCTTCCAAGAGAACCAGAGGGAAGAAAACCCGGCACGCGAGAGGCGGCAGAGAGAGGTCAGCCAAGGCGTACACACTGGGGGCGCGTTCCCGAGACACCATGAGAGATCTCCTTGTTTGTCTTCGTGGAGGTGAGCGACTACACGCTAGATATATCATACGTCCTGTTTGTCGGTACTGTACACACACACACACACACACACACACACATTATAACCTTCTCCATTTTCTGCGTCTTACAATTCTCCTTATTTGTCTTCGTGGAAGTGAGGGCCACATGCTCTCTTAATCTTGCATCCTGTTGTTGCTGTTCTGTATCTAATCACACTAGCGCTATCTCCCTTTTCTGCGTCTCAAAATTCTCCTTATTTGGCTTTGTGTAGTCAGCGATCACGTCCTTTATTTATCATACACTCTTTATCGCACACTTGCCGAAGCACGGGTTTTCCACGCTCTCCGACACAAACAAGCAGTCACCAGCATCCTCAAGGCGGGCACGGCATTCGTTCAGGACTCTCCTCGAAGCATAAGAAAGCTGAGAGAAATGAACACGTGGCATGGAGGGCAGGAAAGACGGGAGAGAGAGAGAGAGAGAGAGAGAGAGAGGTAAAGATGAAATAAAGAAGAAATAAAACAAAGGACTAAGAAAGCAAGAAAGAATAAAGGAAGCAAGAAAGAAGAGGGAGAGGGAGTGACAGAAAGGGGGTTCGATCCAGCTGAAGGATTCTTGGTCGTGACGGGAAGAGGATCCGATAGTCTTAATGCGCAGTTCCTTTGCTGATAATTTTTGTCCTTCTAATGTTGATAGCTGGAAACACTATCAATGTTGCGTTGCTACATCCCGTCTTGCTGCGACCACAGACAGACAGACAGACAGAAAGAGACAGAAAGACAGACAGAGACGTACTTAAAGGAAGAAAAAAAAGGTCGGGAGAAAGAGAAATGAAAGAAGAAAACCGAACAAAAGACGGAGAAGGAAAGGGAGAAGAAAGTACAGGAAGTGGAACAGACTGGCGGAAGACGGGCGTAAGGAAAGGAGAGAGAGAGAGATTACCAACAGGAGACAGAGGAGGAGGAGGAGGAGGAGGAATGGGATAAGGCTGCCATAAGGTCGGAAATCGTGCATCTTTTTATAATGAATCTGAACCTTCATCACAGGGACAAGGCTACCCTCCCCGTCCCTCCTCCTCCTCCTCCTCCTCCTCCTCCTCCTGCAGGCGTCAAACATCAACAACAGATTGAAGCACCTCTGTCAGGACGAGGAAGTTTCGTTCACATGTCTGTCGGATCATTTCTGTGATATACCCGACCTCTTCCGTCCTGACGGTCTTCACCTCAATGCGATTGGCTCAGCACGGCTTGGTAGGCTGCTGAACGAGGAGTAATTTTGTACTCCAAAACTCCGAGCGCGGGAGGGCACCGTAAACAGCCAACCAGTAGAGACCGCCCATCACACAAGGCCCCAACAGAAAACACACGGAGACACCAGACTACTGTGCCTCGAAGCACTGAAGTCAAGAAGGACATTTCTGTCCTATACACCAACGCGAACTTAATACCCAAAGGGATGAGTTACTTGCCTACGTTAACGTAGAAAGACCGGACGTGATTGCCATCACCGAGACGTGGGCCACCTCTGACCACCTAATGACCGAATTCTCAATTCCGGGATACGAGAGCTTCTACAAAAACAGACTTCACAAGAAAGGAGGAGGTGTTATCTGTTACGTCAAGAACAAATACCCGGCCGTGAAAATATCCAAAGAGGACTCAGAGAAATATGACTCTGTATATGTTGAACTGGAGACTAGCAAGCACAACAAAATAACGATTGGAACCGTTTACAGACCTCCAAAGCAACAAGCAGCAGACGCCGAAGCGCTGGACGAGGAAATTCACACCATAACACAAAACAAACAGTCAGTCATGATCGGGGACTTTAACTGTTCCAACATTGACTGGACCACGATGATTGGAGATCGGGAGGGTAACAGATCGCTCGAAATGTTAGAGGACACTTTTCTAACTCAGATTGTTACCCAACCGACAAGGGAAAATAACTTATTAGACCTAGTACTCGTGAGTGATTCAGATCTCACACGTGAATGTCAGGTCGGCGAAAAACTAAGTGGTTGCGACCATCACCTAATTCGCCTAAAGATCAGAACAGACCATGAACTCACCGAGAACACGTCCAGGATTCCAGACTACAAAAGAGCCAATTTTAATCTCGCTCGTAAGCTGCTAACCCAGACAACTTGGGAACTCATGAACCTTACTCCTGTGGACGGCGCGTGGAACGGTTTCAAGAATAAACTCCTAGAGGTAGAGATGACAACTGTTCCCATGAAGACTAGGAGAACAAATAATGCCACAAGCCCACCATGGATGACTACCCAAGTTCGACAGGCGATTAATTCAAAGAAGAAAATACAACTTGCTAAGGACAACAGCACTATATATATATATATATATATATATATATATATATATATATATATATATATATATATATATATATATATATATATATATATATATATATATATATATATATATATATATCTTCTCCATACGAGCTTAATCCCACTGTATTGCAGGGTCGGCCGCTCGAGTTATCTTTCGCCACCTGCTTCTATCCATTGTATCATCGTCTTGCACTCCTAGTGTATTCATGTCACACTTTATCACATCTCTCCATCTTATTCTTTGTCTTCCGATACTCCTTCTTCCCCTAACCCCGCCACCATTGCCTTCGTCACTGGTCCATCATCATCTCTCCATCTTATTCTTTGTCTTCCGATACTCCTTCTTCCCCTAACCCCGCCACCATTGCCTTCGTCACTGGTCCATCATCATCTCTCCTTTTCACGTGTCCAAAGTATCTCAGTCGTGCTCCTCTCGCCTTCTCCTTTATATTACATATTCCACATTCTTCTTATATCTTCACTTTGTCTCCTCCCCAACAGTGTGCTATCCACCTCACCATCCTCATCCCCGTTCTCCAAAATGCCTTCTTCTTTCTTCCTGAAGGACAATGTTTCTGCGCCATACAAAGTACTGGTCTCAGCACACTTTGCTGTATTTTCATTCTCAGTTTCAATGGTATTTTCTTATCTAAGGTCACCCCGCTCACTTCCCTCCATTTTTGCCATACATCTTTTACTCTTTGTCTCTCTGTCCCTCCTTAATCTGCAATTACTGATCCCAAATATTTAAATTCATTCGTCTGTTTCAATCTTCCGATGTTACACTCATTTCTTCATGCCCTTCCCTACTGCTTACCATTACCTCCGTCTTTTGTGTGTTGACTTTCATTCCCTTTCTCTCCAGGTTACCTTTCCATATCAAATATCTCTGCTGTAGGCCTTCCTCTGTATCCGCAATGATGGCTAGGTCGTCGGCGAATAACAACTCCACAGGTCATCATTTTCCCTTATGTCCATTGTTATTGTGTCCAACACAGTAAGAAACAGAAAGGACTCGAAGCTGATCCCTGATGGAGTCCTACTTCAACTAAGAAAGACTCTGTTTCTCCATACTTCGTCGGCACCGTTGTTTTAGCTCCCTCATACATCATCCTCACCAATCTTATCAGCTTTTCCGGCACTCCTCTCTTTCTCAAGCTCCAATACAAGACTTCTCTAGGCACTCTGTCATAAGCTTTCTCAAGTCCACAAAACACCAATACACTTTTCTGTTTCCTTCTAGATATTTTTCCTGTATCTGCCTTACAATAAATGTTGCATCCACAGTGCTCGATCCAGTCATGAATCCGAATTGTTGATTGTGAATTTTGAGCAACTCTCTCAGTCTGCCTTCTCTCACTCTTTCCAGTATTTTCAGGACATGCTCCAACAACTTAATACCTCTGTAGTTTTCACAACTCAATGTATCTCCCTTCTGCTTGTACAACTTAACTATTTTACTTTCTTTCCAATCTTCAGGCATTTTCTCTGTACTCCAGATCTTTTCTAACAATGAGTATGTCTTTCATCCCTCACGCTGGTAAACTCTGGAACAATCTTCCTTCATCTGTATTTCCTCCTGCCTACGACTTGAACTCTTTCAAGAGGAGGGTATCAGGACACCTCTCCTCCAGTATTTGATCTTGCTTTCGGCCACCTCTTTTGTTTCTTTTTTAGGAGCAGCGAGTAGCGGGCCTTTTTTCTAATTATTGTTTTCTTTTTTTTGTGCCCTTGAGCTGCCTCCTTTGTTGTAAAAAAAAAAAAAAATACATATATATATATATATATATATATATATATATATATATATATATATATAGATATATATATATAGATATATAGATATATATATATATATATATATATATATATATATATATATATATATATATATATATATATATATATATATATATATATATATATATATATATATATATATATATATATATATATATATATATATATATATATATATATATATATATATATATATATATATATATATAGAGAATCAGAATCAGTATGTTTATTTCCATTTTATACAATGGTTGTTCTTTACAGGCTTAAAACTATTGATCATAGCAAGATACAGAGAGTGCGATGAAATTTTCTTTTTTTTAAATATAACTAGAATATAATTGCTGATAAAAAGAAAGCGTGGACTAATATCCAGGACATCATGTAAAACATTATAAGATAAAGTCTAATAAGAGAGTAATCAGAGCAATTAGTTACCTGTGCTAGAGGTGTTTCCTCAGGTAGACGTTAAAGCCATTCAAACTCTAACATTTCTTTACTTTTTTGGAGACTATTCCATATTCTTGGCCCTCTGACTGTAATAGATCGGGACCCAATGTCAGTGTGTGTTTTTGTACATAGAGTAGAGTTTTTAGTCCAGTGTTTGTGTCAACTATTTGTCTTACTCGTGGAAAAGAATTGTCCTCCGGGAAAATGTTTCTTCGGGGCCTTGAATACTATGATGCACTGTTCAAAAATGCACTTCTGTTCAATATTTGGCCATTGTAATTCATATCAGAGTTTGGTTACACGGTCAAACTTGGCTCCTCCAGTAACCACTTTTGCAGCAAAATTCTGTATCCTTTGAATCCTTCTCAGCTGTGTGATATTTGTGGTGCCCCAAACAGTTATCCCATAGTTAAGGTGACTTGGAGCAAGTGTCTGAACCACTGTTAATTAACCTGGCCTCCCTCCTGAGCAAGTCTTGAAGGCGATTTATGTACATAAGCATGCCAGATACTTTTTAAGTAATTTCTGTCACGTGCGTATCAAGCAGCATGTTCCTGTCAAAATGTAGCCCCAAGGTCTCGACATTTTGGCAGGGCTTAACTAAGGCACCCCCTACTTTGAGTGTGGTGTTATCCGGTACTCGTGGTATCAGAGCTCTTGTGCCTAGAAATATACATTGAGTCTTTTTGGAGTTCAGCAAGAGACCATTCCTATTAAAATAGTTTTAATTTTTCTAACGTCTGTCCTGTTCAAAGAATTACTTCAGATAGATTTTCAGTATTTCCAGTTTGAATGAATTGTGTGTCGTCAGCATAATGTATAGCAAAACAGTCTTTAATTTCTTGTGACAGGTCATTTACATAAACCTTAAATAGCAATGGGCCCTGAATGGATCCTTGCGGGACTCCAAAAGATACTTGTAGTCTAGAGGACAAATTTCCACCAATTCGCACAGACTGAGTCCTGTTACATAGATAATCTTCAAACCAAAATATGTCGATTCCTAATTCATTGCATTTTCTGAGTAGAATGTCATGGCAGACACTATCAAAAGCTTTAGATAGGTCGCAAAGAGTTAAAAGACATATTTCTCCTTTGTCCATGGTGTCATAAATCTTTTTAGAAACTTGTAGGAGAGCAGTCTCAGTAGATAAGTTTGGTCTGAAGCCATGTTGAGTGCTGCTAAAGAGGAAATTCTGTTCCATAAATTGGACCAACTGAGTAGCAACGATCTTTTCTAATATTTCAGATACAACTGGGAGCAAGGACATTGTCCATCTGTTGCCTACTTCTCCTTTCTTAAATATTGGTGTGACAATAGCGTGCTTCCAGGCATTAGGAAAGATACCTCTTGTTATTGTGTATACCTATGATACATGTGATGTGCGGTAGAATTGCTGGCAGAGCGTCTTTGATGAGTCTCAGGGAGATGTTGTCAGATCCGTGTGGGTTGGATTCCTTGAGGTGCTTTATGGTGAGAGTGATTGTGTCAGTATCGGTAG
>NC_066577.1:922383-944883 GCF_024679095.1 Eriocheir sinensis
TGTTTGTGCCTACAAGTGTGTGTTTGTGCCTACAAGTGTGTGTTTGTGCCTACAAGTGTGTGTTTGTGCCTGCAAGTGTGTGTTTGTGCCTACAAGTGTGTGTTTGTGCCTGCAAGTGTGTGTTTGTGTCTACAAGTGTGTGTTTGTGCCTACAAGTGTGTGTTTGTGCCTACAAGTGTGTGTTTGTGCCTACAAGTGTGTGTTTGTGCCTACAAGTGTGTGTTTGTGCCTACAAGTGTGTGTTTGTGCCTACAAGTGTGTGTTTGTGCCTACAAGTGTGTGTTTGTGCCTCTCCTCCACGTGCTAACAGATGGAAGAGAAGTGGAAGGAATGTGGAGCAATAAGCAAAAATGTGAGGAGGGTCCCGCCATGCTGGTACTTCATGGCGACATACTACATCCCTTGGTTTCTTTGTTGTTTTCTCGGGTTTTAGAGTGGATACAAGGCTCAGGTGGGTCTCTACTGATACCCTGATCCTTTACCTCCACTTTGCCACTTAAGGAACGAAGATACGTGGAAGGAGAGTGGAGAAATAACGGAAAATATGGAGACAAGTGGACCAGATTCCCGCAATGCAAGCACTTTTCGTGATATTCATTCCTTGGTTTCTTGTCTGTTTTCTCGGTGTTACTAGTGGATACAAGGCTGGGGTTGGTCCATAATGATACCCTGATCCTTCAACTCCACTTTGACACTTAGGGAACGAAGATAAGTGGAAGGAGAGTGGAGAAATAACGGAAAATATGGAGACAGGTGGACCAGCTCGGCGCCATTCAAGCACGTTTCGCGACAGATATCCCTTGGTTTCTTGGCTGTTTTCTCAGTTTCTAGACCCGCTAGAAAAATCGGGTTGGTCTCTACCGATACTCTGATCCTTCTCTTCTACTTTGGCATTTAATGAACGTTTATAAATGGAAACGGAATGGAGAAATAAACAAAAATATGGAGACGAGTGGACGACCTCGACGCCATGCAAGCACTTCATGGCCATATACATCCCATGGTTTCTTGGCTGTTTTCTCGGTTTCTAGAATGAATAGAAGACTCGGATTGGTCTCTACAGATATTCCGATTCTTCACCTCCACTTTGCTGCTTACAGAACGAAGATAAGTGGAAGGAGAGTGGAGAAATAACGGAAAATATGGAGACAGGTGGACCAGCTCGGCGCCATGCAAGCATTTTTCGATACAGACATCCCTTGGTTTCTTGGCTGTTTTCTCGGTTTCTGTAGTAGATACATGGCTGATGTTGGTCTCTTATGATACCCTGATCCTTCAACTCCACTTTGACACTTAGGGAACGAAGATAAGTGGAAGGAGAGTGGAGAAATAATTGAAAATATGGAGACAGGTGGATCACCTCGGCGCCATTCAAGCACGTTTCGCGATTGATATCCCTTGGTTTCTTGGCTGTTTTCTCGGTTTTTAGACCAGCTAGAAAAATCGGGTTGGTCTCTACCGATACTCTGATCCTTCTCTTCTACTTTGGCATTTAATGAACGTTTATAAATGGAAACGGAATGGAGAAATAAGCAAAAATATGGAGACGAGTGGACGACCTCGGCGCCATGCAAGCACTTCATGGCCATAGACATCCCATGGTTTCTTGGCTGTTTTCTCGGTTTCTGTAGTGGATACAAGGCTGATGATGGTCTCTTATGATACCCTGATCCTTCACCTCCACTTTGCCGCTTACAGAACGAAGATAAGTGGAAGGAGAGTGGAAAAATAACGGAAAATATAGAGATAGGTGGACCAGCTCGGCGCCATGCAAGCATTTCTCGCTACAGACATCCCTTGATTTCTTCGCTGTTTTCTCGGTTTCTATAATAGATAGAAAACTTGGGTTGGTCTCTACTGATGCTCTGATCCTTCTCCTCCATTTTGCCACATACAGAATATACATAAGTGGAAGGAGAGTAGAGAAATAACGAAAAATGTGTTCACAAGTGAACGAGATTCGCGCCATGCAAGCAATTTTTTCGACATACATCCCTTGGTTTCCTGGCTGTTTTCTCGGTTTCTGGAGTAGATACAAGTCTGGGATTGATCGCTCATGATACCCTGATCCTTCGTCTCTACTTTGGCACTTAGAGAATGAAGATAAGCGGAACGAGAGTGGAGAAATAAACGAAAATGTGGAGACAGGTGGACCAGCTCGGCGAGATGCAAGCATTTTTCGCTACAGACATCCCTTGGTTTCTTGGCTGTTTTCTCGGTTTTTGTAGTAGATACAAGAATGATGTTGATTTCTTATGATACCCTGATCCTTCACCTCCACTTTGATTCTTACTGAACGAAGATAAGAGGAACGAGAGTGGAGAAATAAACGAAAATGTGGAGACAGGTGGACCAGCTCGGCGCCATGCAAACATTTTTCGCTACATACGTCCCTTGGTTTCTTCGCTCTTTTATTGGCTTCTCTACCATATAGAAGACTCGGGTTGGTCTCTACTGATACCCTGTTCCTTCACCTCCACTTTGCCAATTACAGAAGGAAGATAAGGGGAAGGAGAGTGGAGAAATAACGAAAATATGGAGACAGGTGGACCAGCTTGGCGCCATGCAAGCATTTTTCGCTCCAGACATCCCTTGGTTTCTTGGCTGTTTTCTCGTTTTCTGAAGGTGATACAAGGCTGGGCTTTGTCTCGTATGATACCATGATCCTTCACCTCCTCATTGTGACTCAGGGAACTAAGATAAGTGGAAGGAGAGTGGAGAAATAACGGAAAATATGAGACAGGTGGACCAGCTCGGCGCCATAAAAGCATTTTTCGACAGACATCCCTTGGTTTCTTGGCTGTTTTCTCGGTTTCTGTAGTGGATACAAGGCTGGTTGGTTTCTACTGATACCCTGATCTTTCCCCTCCACTTTGCCACTTAAAGAACTAAAATAAGTGGAAGGAGAGTGGAGAAATAAATGAAAATGTGGGGACAGGTGGACCAGCTCGGCGCCATGCAAGCAATTTTCGATACAGACATCCCTCGGTTTCTTGGCTGTTTTCTCGTTTTCTGAAGGAGATACAAGGCTGGGATTTGTCTCCTTTGATACCCTGGTCCTTCACCTCCACTTTGGCACTTAGGGAACGAAGATAAGTGGAAGGAGAGTGGAGAAATAACGAAAATATGGAGACAGGTGGACCAGCTCGGCGCCATGCAAGCATTTTTCGCTACAGACATCCCTCGGTTTCTTGGCTGTTTTCTCGTTTTCTGAAGGAGATACAAGGCTGGGTTGGTCTCTTATGATACCCTGATCCTTCACCTCCACTTTGGCACTTAGAACGAAGATAAATGGAAGGAGAGTGGAGAAATAATGGAAAATATGAAGACAGGTGGACCAGCTCTTCGCCATGCAAACATTTTTCGCTAGAGACATCCCCTGGTTTCTTGGCTGTGTTCTCGGTTCCTATAGTGGGTACAAAGCTGGGGTTGATTTCTAATGAAAGCCTGATCCTTCACCTCCACTTTGGCACTTAGGGAACGAAGATAAGGGGAAGGAGAGTGGAGAAATAATGGAAAATATGGAGACAGGTGGACCAGCTCTTCCCCATGCAAGCATTTTTCGCTAGAGACATCCCCTGGTTTCTTGGCTGTTTTCTCGGTTTCTAGAGTGAATACAAGGCTGGGGTTCATTTCCAATGATACCCTGATCCTTCACCTCCACTTTGACACTTAAGGAAGGAAGATAAGTGGAAGGAGAGTGGAGAAATAATGGAAAATATGGAGACAGGTGGACCAGCTCTTCGCCATGCAAGCACTTTTCGCTACAGACATCCCTTGGTTTCTTTGCTGTTTTCTCGGTTTTTGCAGTGGATACAAGGCTGGGGTTGGTCCATAACGATACCCTGATCCTTCAACTCCACTTTGACACTTAGGGAACGAAGATAAGTGGAAGGAAAGTGGAGAAATAAACGAAAATGTGGAGACAGGTAGGCCAGCTCGGCGCAATATCAGCATTTTTCGGTACAGACATCCCCTGATTTCTTCGCTGTTGTCTCGGTTTCTCCACTGGATACAAGGCTGGGGTTGGTCTCTTATGATACCCTGATCCTTCACCTCCACTTTGACTTACAGAACGAAGAAAAGTGTAAGGAGAGTGGAGAAATAAACGAAAATTTTGAAACATGTGGACCAGCTCGGCGCCTTGAAAGCAATTATCGATACAGACATCCCTTGGTTTCTTGGCTGTTTTCTCAGTTTCTGTAGTAGATACAAGGCTGATGTTGGTCTCTTTTGATACCCTGATCCTTCACCTCTACTTTGCCGCTTACAGAACGAAGATAAGTGGAAGGAGAGTGGAGAAATAAACGAAAATGTGGAGACAGGTGGACCAGCTCGATGCCATGGAAGCACTTTTCGCTACAGACATCCCTTGGTTTCTTTGTTGTTTTCTCGGTTTCTGGAGTGGATACAAGGATGGGGCGGGTCTCTACCGAAACCCTAATCCTTTTCCTCCACTTTGGCACTTAGGAAACGAAGTAAGTGGAAGGAGAGTGGAGAAATAAACGAAAAACTGGGGACAGGTTGAGCAGCTCGGCGCCATGCATGAATTTTTCGCTACAGACATCCCTTGGTTTCTTGGCTGTTTTCTCGGTTTCTGTAGAGGATACAAGGCTGGGGTTGGTTTCTACTGATACCCTGATCCTTCACCTCCTCTTTGTGATTTAGGGAACGAAGATAAGTGGAAGGAGAGTGGAGAAATAAACGAAAATGTGGACACAGGTGGACCAGCTCGGCGCCATTCAAGCACGTTTCGCGACAGATATCCCTTGGTTTCTTGGCTGTTTTCTCGGTTTCTAGAGTGGATACAAGGCTGGGATTTGTCTCCTTTGATACCCTGATCCTTTACCTCAACATTGGCACTTAGGGAAGTAAGATAAGTGGAAGGAGAGTGGAGAAATAATGGAAAATATGGAGACAGGTGGACCAGCTCGGCGCCATGCAAGCATTTTTCGCTGCAGACATTCCTTGGTTTCTTTGCTGTTTTCTCAGTTTCTGTAGTTGATACAAGGCTGGGGTGGGTCTCTTATGATACCCTGATCCTTCACCTCCACTTTGAACCTTAGGGAACGAAGATAAGTGGAAGGAGAGTGGAGAAATAACGGAAAATATGGAGACAGGTGGACCAGCTCGGCGCCATGCAAGCATTTTTCGCTACAGACATCCCTTGGTTTCTTGGCTGTTTTCTCGGTTTCTCGACCAGATAGAAATTCGGGTTGGTCTCTACCGATACCCTGATCCTTCACCTCCACTTTGGCATTTACAGAACGAAGATAAGTGGAAGGAGATTGGATAAATAAACGAAAATGTGGATAAAGGTGGAACAGCTCGGCGCCATGCAAGCATTTTCGCCATAGACATCCCTTGGTTTCTTGGCTGTTTTCTCGGTTTGTAGAGTGGATACAAGGCCTGGGTTTGTCTCTTCTGATACCCTGATCCTTCACCTCCACTTTGCCGCCTACAGAACGAAGATAAGTGGAAGGAGAGTGGAGAAATAACGGAAAATATGGAGACAGGTGGACCAGCTCGGCGCCATGCAAGCATTTTTCGCTACAGACATCCCTTGGTTTCTTGGCTGTTTTCTCGGTTTCTGTAGTGGATACAAGGCTGTTGTTGGTGTCTTATGATACCCTGATCCTTCACCTCCACTTTGAACTTAGGGAACGAAGATAAGTGGAAGGAGAGTGGAGAAATAAACGAAAATGTGGAGACAAGTGGACCAGCTCGGCGCCATGCAAGCATTTCTCGCTACAGACATCCCTAGGTTTCTTGGCTGTTTTCTCGGTTTCTAAACCAGATAGAAAACTTAGGTTAGTCTCTTATGATACCCTGATCCTTCACCTCCCCTTTTCAACTTACAGAACTAAGATAAGTGGAAGGAGAGTGGAGAAATAAATGAAAATGTGGGGACAGGTGGACCAGCTCGGCGCCATGCAAGCACGTTTCGCGATATACATCCCTCGGTTTCTTGGCTGTTTTCTCAGTTTCCATAGTTGATACAAGGCTGGGATTGATCTCCTTTGATACCCTGGTCCTTCACCTCCACAGTGGCACTTAGGGAAGCAAGATAAGTAGAAAGAGAGTGGAGAATTAATGGAAAATAGGGAGACAAGTGGACCAGCTCGGCGCCATGCAAGCATTTTTCGCTACAGACATCCCTTGGATTCTTAGCTGTTTTCTCGGTTTCTATTATGAATAGAAGACTCGGGTGGGTCTCTACTTATACAATGATCCTTCACCTCCACTTTGCCAATTACAGAAGGAAGATAAGTGGAAGGAGAGTGGAAAAATAACGGAAAATATGGAGACAGGTGGACCAGCTCGGCGACATGCAAGCAATTCATTCGTAGACATCCCTTGGTTTCTTGGCTGTTTTCTCGGTTTCTAGAATGATACAAGACTTGGGTTGGTCTCTTATGATACCCTGATCCTTCACCTCCACTTTGCACTTAGGGAACGAAGATAAGTGGAAGGAGAGTGGACAAATAACGGAAAATCTGGAGACAGGTGGACCAGCTCGGCGCCATGCAAGCATTTTCGCTACAGACATCCCTTGGTTTCTTGGCTGTTTTCTCGGTTTCTAGAGTGGATACAAGGCTGTTGTTGGTCTCCTATGATACCCTGATCCTTCACCTCCACTTTGCCTCTTAGTGAACGAAGATAAGTGGAAGGAGAGTGGATAAATAACGGAAAATATGGAGACAGGTGGACCAGCTCGGCGCCATGCAAGCATTTTTCGCTACAGACATCCTTTGGTTTCTTGGCTGTTTTCTCGGTTTCTGTAGTGGATACAAGGCTGGAATTGTTCTCTTATGATACCCTCATCCTTCAGCTCCACTTTGCACTAGGGAACGAAGATAAGTGGAAGGAGAGTGGAGAAATAAACGAAAAACTGGGGACAGGTGGACCAGCTCGGAACCATGCAAGCATTTTTCGCTTCAGACATCCCTTGGTTTCTTGGCTGTTTTCTCGCTTTCTCGACAAGATACAAGGCTTGGGTTGGTCTATAATAATACCCAGATCCTTCACCTCACTTTGCCACTTACAGAACGAAGATAAGTGGAAGGAGAGTGGAGAAATAACGAAAATATGGAGACACGTGGACCAGCTCGGCGCCATGCAAGCATTTCTCGCTACAGACATCCCTTGGTTTCTTGGCTGTTTTCTCAGTTTCTGTAGGATACAAGGCTGATGTTGGTCTCTTATGATACCCTGATCCTTCACCTCCACTTTGCCGCTTACAGAACTAAGATAAGTGGAAGGAGAGTGGAGAAATAAACGAAAATGTGGAGACAAGTGGACCAGCTCGGTACCATTGAAGCACTTTTCGCTGCAGACATCCCTTGGTTTCTTGGCTGTTTTCTCGGTTTCTGGAGTGGATACAAAGCTTGGGTTGGTCTCTTATGATACCCTGATCCTTCACCTCCACTTTGAAACTTAGGGAACGAAGTGAAGTGGAAGGAGAGTGGAGAAATAACGGAAAATATGGAGACAGGTGGACCAGCTCGGCGCCATGCATGCATTTTTCGCTTCAGACATCCCTTGGTTTCTTGGCTGTTTTCTCGGTTTCTTTAGTGGATACAAGGCTGGGATTGATCTCTAATGATACCCTGATCCGTCACCTCCTCTTTGTGACTTAGGGAACGAAGATAAGTGGAAGGAGAGTGGAGAAATAAACGAAATTGTGGGGACAGGTGGACCAGCTCGGCGCCATGCAAGCATTTTTCGCTACAGACATCCCTTGGTTTCTTGGCTGTTTTCTCGGTTTCTAGAATTAATAGAAGACTCGGGTGGGTCTCTTTGATACCTGATCCTTCACCTCCCCTTTTCCCCTTACAGAACGTACATAAGTGGAAGGAGAGTGGAGAAATAAACGAAAATATGGAGACAGGTGGACCAGCTCGGCGCCATGCAAGCATTTTCGCTATAGACATCCCTTGGTTTCTTGGCTGTTTTCTCGGTTTCTAGAGTGGATACAAGACTGATGTTGGTCTCTTATGATACCCTGATCCTTCACCTCCACTTTGCCACTTACAGAACGAAGATAAGTGGAAGGAGAGTGGAGAAATAACGGAAAACATGCAGACAGGTGGACCTTCTCGGCGCCATGCAAGCATTTTTCGCTACAGACATCCCTTGGTTTCTTTGTTGTTTTCTCGGCTTTTATAATGAATAGAAGGCTTGAGTTGGTTTCTACTGATACCCTGATCTTTCCCCTCCACTTTGCTACTTAGAGAACGTACATAAGTGGAAGGAGAGTGGAGAAATAACGGAAAATATGGAGACAGGTGGACCTTCTCGGCGCCATTCAAGCATTTTTCGCTACAGACATCCCTTGCTTTCTTGACTGTTTTCTCTGTTTCTGGAGAGGATACAAGTCTCGTGTTGGTCTTTAATGATACTCTGATCCCTCACCACCACTTTGCCGCATACAGAACGAAGATAAGTGGAAGGAGAGTGGAGAAATAACGGAAAATATGGAGACAGGTGGACCAACTCGGCGCCATGCAAGCATTTTTCGATACAGACATCACTTGGTTTCTTGGCTGTTTTTTTGGTTTCTGTAGTAGATACAAGGCTGATGTTGGTCTCTTATGATACCCTGATCCTTCACCTCCACTTTGCCGCTTACAGAACTAAGATAAGTGGAAGGAGAGTGGAGAAATAATGGAAAATATGGAGACAGGTGGACCAGCTCGGCGCCATGCAAGCATTTTTCGCTAGACATCCCTTGGTTTCTTGGCTGTTTTCTCGGTGTCTAGAGTAGATACAAAGCTTGGGTTGGTCTCTATGGATACCCTGATCCTTCACCTCCCCTTTTCAACTTACAGAACCTACATAAGTGGAAGGAGAGTGGAGAAATAACGGAAAATATAGAGACAGGTGGACCAGCTCGGCGCCATACAAGCATTTTTCGATACAGACATCCCTTGGTTTCTTGGCTGTTTTCTCGGTTTCTGGAGTAGATACAAGGCTGGGATTGATCGCTCATGATACCGTGATCCTTCGTCTCTACTTTGGCACTTAGAGAACGAAGATAAGCGGAACGAGAGTGGAGAAATAAACGAAAATGTGGAGACAGGTGGACCAGCTCGGCGCCATGCAAGCATTTTTCGCTACAGACATCCCTTGGTTTCTTGGCTGTTTTCTCGGTTTCTGTAGAAGATACAAGGCTCAGGTGGGTCTCTACTGATACCCTGATCCTTTACCTCCACTTTGCCACTTAAGGAACGAAGATACGTGGAAGGAGAGTGGAGAATTAACGGAAAATATGGAGACAGGTGGACCTTCTCGGCGCCATGTAAGCATTTTTCGCTAGAGACATTCCTTGGTTTCTTGGCTGTTTTCTCGGTTTGTTGACCAGATAGAAGACTCGGATTGGTCTCTAATGATACAATGATCCTTCACCTCCACTTTGCCAATTACAGAAGGAAGATAAGTGGAAGGAGAGTGGAAAAATAACGGAAAATATGGAGACAGGTGGACCAGCTCGGCGCCATGCAAGCATTTTTCGCTACAGACATCCCTTGGTTTCTTGGCTGTTTTCTCGGTTTCTAGAGTGGATACAAGGCTTGGGTTGGTCTCTACTGATACCCTGATCCTTCACCTCCTCTTTGTGACTTAGGGAACGAAGATAAATGGAAGGAGAGTGGAGAAAAACCGGAAAATATTGAGTCAGGTGGACCAGCTCAGCGCCATGCAAGCACTTTTCGCTACAGACATCCCTTGGTTTCTGTTTTCTCGGTTTCTGTTATGAATAGAAGAATCGGGTGGGTCTCTACTTATACATTGATTCTTCACCTCTACTTTGCCACTTATAGAACGAAGATAAGTGGAAGAAGAGTGGAAAAATAAAGGAAAATATGGAGACAAGTGAACCAGCTCGGCGCCATGCAAGCATTTTTCGCTACAGACATCCCTTGGTTTCTTGGCTGTTTTCTCGGTTTCTAAACCAGATAGAAAACTTGGGTTACTCTCTTATGATACCCTGATCCTTCACCTCCCCTTTTCAACTTACAGAACCTACATAAGTGGAAGGAGAGTGGAGAAATAAACGAAAATGTGGACACAGGTGGACCAGCTCGGCGCCATGCAAGCACTTTTCGTGATATTCATTCCTTGGTTTCTTGGCTGTTTTCTCAGTTTCTGTAGTAGATACAAGGCTGATGTTGGTCTCTTTTGATACCCTGATCCTTCACCTCTACTTTGCCGCTTACAGAACGAAGATAAGTGGAAGGAGAGTGGAAAAATAACGGAAAATATGGAGATAGGTGGACCAGCTCGGCGCCATGCAAGCATTTCTCGCTACAGACATCCCTTGGTTTCTTCGCTGTTTTCTCGGTTTCTATAATAGATAGAAAACTTGGGTTGGTCTCTACTGATGCTCTGATCCTTCTCCTCCATTTTGCCACATACAGAATATATATAAGTGGAAGGAGAGTAGAGAAATAACGAAAAATATTGTGACAAGTGAACCAGATTCGCGCCATGCAAGCAATTTTTTCGACATACATCCCTTGGTTTCCTGGCTGTTTTCTCGGTTTCTGGAGTAGATACAAGTCTGGGATTGATCGCTCATGATACCCTGATCCTTCGTCTCTACTTTGGCACTTAGAGAATGAAGATAAGCGGAACGAGAGTGGAGAAATAAACGAAAATGTGGAGACAGGTGGACCAGCTCGGCGAGATGCAAGCATTTTTCGCTACAGACATCCCTAGGTTCCTTGGCTGTTTTTTCGGTTTCTAGTATAAATAGAAGACTCGGCTGGGTCTCTTTTGATACCCTGATCCACCACCTGCACTCTGCCACCTAGAGAACGTAGATAGGAGGAAGGAGAGTGGAGAAATAAGCGAAAATATGGAGACGAGTGGACGAGCTCGGCGCCTTGCAAGCTCTTCATGGCAATAGACATCCCTTCATTTCTTTGTTGTTTTCTCGGTTTCTAGAATGAATAGAAGACTTGGATTGGTCTCTACAGATATTCCGATTCTTCACCTCCACTTTGCCACTTACAGAACGAAGATAAGTGGAAGGAGAGTGGAGAAATAATGGAAAATATGGAGACAGGTGGACCAGCTCGGCGCCATGCAAGCATTTTTCGCTACAGACATCCCTTAGTTTCTTGGCTGTTTTCTCGGTTTCTAGAGTGGATACAAGACTTTGGTTGGTCTCTACTGATACCATGATCCTTCACCTCCACTTTGTGACTTAGGGAACGAAGATAAGTGGAAGGAGAGTGGAGAAAAACCGGAAAATATTGTGTCAGGTGGACCAGCTCGGCGCCATGCAAGCATTTTTCGCTACATACGTCCCTTGGTTTTCTCGGTTTCTCTACCAAATAGAAGACTCGGATTGGTCTCTAATGATACCCTGTTCCTTCACCTCCATTTTGGCACTTGGAAAATTAAGATAGGTGGAAGGAGAGTGGAGAAATAACGGAAAATATAGAGACAGGTGGACCAGCTCGGCGCGATACAAGCATTTTTCAATAGAGACATCCCTTGGTTTCTTGGCTGTTTTCTCGGTTTCTGTAGTAGATACAAGGCTGATGTTGATCTCGTTTGATACCCTGATCCTTTACCTCCACTTTGCCGCTTCCAGAACGAAGATAAGTGGAAGGAGAGTGGAAAAATAAACGAAAATGTGGAGACAGGTGGACCAGCTCGGTACCATTGAAGCACTTTTCGCTTCAGACATCCCTTGGTTTCTTCGCTGTTTTCTCGGTTTCTAAACCAGATAGAAAACTTGGGTTAGTCTCTTATGATACCCTGATCCTTCACCTCCTCTTTGTGACTTAGGGAACGAAGATAAGTGGAAGGAGAGTGGAGAAATAAACGAAACTTGTGGGGACAGGTGGACCAGCTCGGCGCCATTCAAGCATTTTCTCGCAGACATCCCTTGGTTTCTTGGCTGTTTTCTCGGTTTCTAGACCCGATAGAAAAATCGGGTTGGTCTCTACCGATACCCTGATCCTTCACCTCTACTTTGGCACTTAGTGAACGAAGATAAGTGGAAGGAGAGTGGAGAAATAACGGAAAATATAGAGACAGGTGGACCAGCTCGGCGCCATACAAGCATTTTTCGATACAGACATCCCTTGGTTTCTTGGCTGTTTTCTCGGTTTCTGGAGTAGATACAAGGCTGGGATTGATCGCTCATGATACCCTGATCCTTCACCTCACTTTTGCCTTACAGAACGAAGATAAGGGGAAGGAGAGTGGAGAAATAATGGAAAATATGGAGACAGGTGGACCAGCTCTTCTCCA
Organism: Eriocheir sinensis; assembly: GCF_024679095.1. Taxonomy (NCBI): domain Eukaryota; kingdom Metazoa; phylum Arthropoda; class Malacostraca; order Decapoda; family Varunidae; genus Eriocheir; species Eriocheir sinensis. The sequence goes on from NC_066577.1 coordinate 934,651, forward strand.
TGCAAGCATTTTTCGCTAGAGACATCCCCTGGTTTCTTGGCTGTTTTCTCGGTTTCTAGAGTGAATACAAGGCTGGGGTTCATTTCCAATGATACCCTGATCCTTCACCTCCACTTTGACACTGAAGGAAGGAAGATAAGTGGAAGGAGAGTGGAGAAATAACGGAAAATATGGAGACAGGTGGACCAGCTCGGCGCCATGCAAGCATTTTTCGATACAGACATCCCTTGGTTTCTTGGCTGTTTTCTCGGTTTCTGTAGTAGATACATGGCTGATGATGGTCTCTTATGATACCCTGATCCTTCACCTCCACTTTGCCGCTTCCAGAACGAAGATAAGTGGAAGGAGAGTGGAGAAATAACGGAAAATATGGAGACAGGTGGACATTCTCGGCGCCATGCAAGCATTTTTCGCTTCAGACATCCCTTGGTGTCTTGGCTGTTTTCTCGGTTTCTTTAATAGATAGAAAACTTGGGTTGGTCTCTACTGATGCTCTGATCCTTCTCCTACATTTTGCCACATACAGAATATACATAAGTGGAAGGAGAGTAGAGAAATAACGAAAAATGTGTTCACAAGTGAACGAGATTCGCGCCATGCAAGCAATTTTTTCGACATTCATCCCTTGGTTTCCTGGCTGTTTTCTCGGTTTCTGGAGTAGATACAAGTCTCGGATTTATCGCTCATGATACCCTCATCCTTCGTCTCTACTTTGGCACTTACAGAATGAAGATAAGCGGAACGAGAGTGGAGAAATAAACGAAAATGTGGAGACAGGTGGACCAGCTCGGCGCCATGCAATCATTTTTCGATACAGACATCCCTTGGTTTCTTGGCTGTTTTCTCGTTTTCTGGAGGAGATAGAAGGCTGGGGTGGGTCTCCTTTGATACCCTGATCCTTTACCTCCACATTGGCACTTAGGGAAGGAAGATAAGTGAAAGGAGAGTGGAGAATTAATGGAAAATACGGAGACAAGTGGACCAGCTCGGCGCCATGCAAGCATTTTTTCTGCAGACATTCCTTGGTTTCTTTGTTGTTTTCTCAGTTTCTATAGTTGATACAAGGCTGGGGTGGGTCTCTTATGATACCCTGATCCTTCACCTCCACTTTGAAACTTAGGGGACGAAGTGAAGTGGTAGGAGAGTGGAGAAATAACGGAAAATATGGAGACAGGTGGACCAGCTCGGCGCCATGCAAGCATTTTTTGCTTCACACATATCTTAGTTTCTTCGCTGTTTTCTCGGTTTCTAAACCAGATAGAAAATTTGGGTTACTCTCTTATGATACCCTGATCCTTCACCTCCCCTTTTCAACTTACAGAACCTACATAAGTGGAAGGAGAGTGGAGAAATAAATGAAAATGTGGGGACAAGTGGACCAGATTCCCGCAATGCAAGCACTTTTCGTGATATTCATTCCTTGGTTTCTTGGTTGTTTTCTCGGTTTCTAGAATGAATAGAAGAACTTGGATTGGTCTCTACAGATTTTCCGATTCATCACCTCCACTTTGCCACTTACAGAATGAAGATAAGTGGAAAAAGAGTGGAGAAATAACGGAAAATATGGAGACAGGTGGACCAGCTCGGCGCCTTGGAAGCATTTCTCGCTACAGATATCCCTTGATTTCTTCGCTGTTTTCTCGGTTTCTATAATAGATAGAAAACTTGGGTTGGTCTCTACTGATGCTCTGATCCTTCTCCTCCATTTTGCCACATACAGAATATATATAAGTAGAAGGAGAGTAGAGAAATAACGAAAAATATTGTGACAAGTGAACCAGATTCGCGCCATGCAAGCAATTTTTTCGACATACATCCCTTGGTTTCCTGGCTGTTTTCTCGGTTTCTGGAGTAGATACAAGTCTGGGATTGATCGCTCATGATACCCTCATCCTTCGTCTCTACTTTGGCACTTAGAGAATGAAGATAAGCGGAACGAGAGTGGAGAAATAAACGAAAAAGTGGAGACAGGTGGACCAGCTCGGTGCCGTGGAAGCACTTTTCGCTGCAGACATCCCTTGGTTTCTTGGCTGTTTTCTCGGTTTCTAGAATGAATAGAAGGCTCGGGTTAGTCTCTACTGATACCCTGATCTTTCCCCTCCATTTTGACATTTAGAGCACGTACATAAGTGGAAGGAGAGTGGAGCTATGAGAGAAAACATGTGGACAAGTGGACCAGCAATGCCGTAACTGGGCGTGTGTGAGAAAAGAGTAAAAAATGTCGGATCTGCCCCGCACTACTTCCTCCTACATTTTTTATCTCAATAACTACTTTCTGAACGTTTGTATCTGATTTACTTATTGAGAGAGAGAGAGAGAGAGAGAGAGAGAGAGAGAGAGAGAGAGAGAGAGAGAGAGAGAGAGAGAGCACATCCGCCATACTTAAAGCGTCGCGATAGTGTCGGTTCATGAGATCATCGCTGGCGCTCGTCACGTCAACATACAAACACACACACACACACACACTCTCGCTCATCCGCCGCCCCCAGACACACACACAGACCATGATGGGTCGTCTCTCACGTCTGCTGCCCCGGGGACACGTCTTCCTCTTCCTGCTGGTGGTGGTGGTGGCGCTGAGCCAGGGAACACGGCGCTGCCGGGAGGCGGACGTGATGCTCGGAGAAGGGGAGGTGCAGCGCATAGCCGGCGGAACAAGGAACCGTGATGGTGGTTATGATATGAACGTGTACCTGTGGCCCGAGGAAGGCTTCCTTGGTGTGGGTCTGCAGGCCCTAGTGGACACCCGAAATGGAACAACGGTGAGGCTGGCCGCGTGGTTCTCCAAGGACAGCCTGTTCACCGCCGCCAACACAACCGCCTGGTGGAAGTTGAGGGTGAGGGTGTGGGTGTGGGTGTTGGTGCATGACAGTCACAATGTGGTGTTCATTGTACATCTTGGTGATAGTGTGATGGCCTGTTACTCTTGGGGCACCGGTGACAAGCTACAGGGTCTGGACGTGGTGGGTTACGGCCCGTCACGATGGAGACATACGGAACCACCACCTGAGTGTCCCTATCAAGAAACTACCGCAGGGTCCTGGACACAAGACACACCCTGCACGGCGCCCCCACCCATCACACGAGCCACTACACCCGCGCCCATCACACGAGCCACTACACCCGCGCCCATCACACGAGCCACTACACCCGCGCCCGACCCTTTGTTGGTGGCACCGCGCCCAGCCCTTTGTTGGTGACAGCGACGACAGCAGCAGCAACAGGCAGCAGCGGTTCAACACCACAGCACACAAGCGCGGATCAGGCTGTTCCGCACACATGTGCGTCGCGGAGCTGTGTGTGTGTGTGTGTGTGTGTGTGTGTGTGTGTGTGTGTGTGTGTGTGTGTGTGTGTGTGTGTGTACATATCTCCGTCCACCTGTCTCCACATTTTCGTTTATTTCTCCACTCTCCTTCCACTTATCTTCGTTCCCTAAGAATCAAACAGAGTTGAAGGATGAGGGTATTAGTAGAGACCAACCCCAGCCTTGTATCTGGTCAACAAACCGAGAAAACAGCCAAGAAACCAAGGGATGTGTGTAGCGAAAAATGCTTGCATCTCGCCGAGCTGGTCCACCTGTCTCCACATTTTCGTTTATTTCTCCACTCTCGTTCCGCTTATCTTCATTCTCTAAGTGCCAAAGTAGAGACGAAGGATCAGGGTATCATGAGCGATCAATCCCAGACTTGTATCTACTCCAGAAACCGAGAAAACAGCCAGGAAACCAAGGGATGTATGTCGAAAAAATTGCTTGCATGGCGCGAATCTGGTTAACTTGTCACAATATTTTTCGTTATTTCTCTAGTCTCCTTCCACTTATATATATTCTGTATGTGGCAAAATGGAGAAGAAGGATCAGAGCATAAGTAGAGACCAATCCAAGTTTTCTATCTATTATAGAAAACGAGAAAGCAGCGAAGAAACAAAGGGATGTCTGTAGCGAGAAATGCTTGCATGGCGCCGAGCTGGTCCACCTATCTCCATATTTTCCGTTATTTTTCCACTCTCCTTCCACTTATCTTCGTTCTGGAAGCAGCAAAGTGGAGATGAAGGATCAGGGTATCAAAAGAGATCAACATCAGCCTTGTATCTACTACAGAAACCGAGACAACAGCCAAGAAACCAAGGATGAATATCACGAAAAATGCTTGCATCTTGCAGATCTGGTCCACTTGTCACCATATTTTTCGTTATTTCTCCACTCTCCTTCCACTTATGTAGGTTCTGTAAGTTGAAAAAAGGAGGTGAAGGATCAGGGTATCATAAGAGACTAACCCAAGTTTTCTATCTGGTTTAGAAACCGAGAAAACAGCAAAGAAACTACGGAATGTCTGAAGAGAAAAATGATTGCATGGAGCCGAGCTGGTCCACCTGTCTCCTTATTTTCTGTTATTTCTCCACTCTCCTTCCACCTATCTTGATTTTACAAGTGCCAAAATGGAGGTGAAGGAACAGGGTATCATTAGAGACCAACCCGAGTCTTCTATTTGGTAGAGAAACCGAGAAAACAGCCAAGAAACCAAGGGACGTATGTAGCGAAAAATGCTTGCATGGCGCCGAGCTGGTCCACCTGTCACAATATTTTCCGTTATTTCTCCACTCTCCTTCCACTTATCTTCGTTCTGTAAGCAGCAAAGTGGAGGTGAAGGATCATGGTATCAGTAAAGACCAACCCCAGCCTTGTATCCACTCTAGAAACCGAGAAAACAGCCAAGAAACCAAGGGATGTCTGTAGCGAAAAATGCTTGCATGGCGCCGAGCTGGTCCACCTGTCTCCATATTTTCCGTTATTTCTCCACTCTCCTTCCACTTATCTTCGTTCTGTAAGTGGCAAAGTGGAGGTGAAGAATCGGAATATCTGTAAAGACCAATTCGAGTCTTCTATTCATTCTAGAAACCGAGAAAAGAACAAAGAAATCAAGGGATGTCTATTGCCATGAAGAGCTTGCATGGCGCCGAGGTCGTCCACTCGTCTCCATATTTTCGTTTATTTCTCCATTCCGTTTCCATTTATATACGTTCATTAAATGCCAAAGTAGAAGAGAAGGATCAGAGTATCGGTAGAGACCAACCCGATTTTTCTAGCTGGTCTAGAAACCGAGAAAACAGCCAAGAAACCAAGGGATGTCTGTAGCGAAAAATGCTTGCATGGCGCCGAGCTGGTCCACCTGTCTCCACATTTTCGTTTATTTCTCCACTCTCCTTCCACTTATCTTAAATCTCTAAGTGCCAAAGTGGAGATGAAGGATGAGGGTATCATAAGAGATCAATTCCAGCATTGTATCCACTGCAAAAACCGAGAAAACAGCCAAGAAACCAAGGGATGTCTGTAGCGAAAAATGCTTGCATCTTGCCGAGCTGGTCCACTTGTCTCCACATTTTCGTTTATTTCTCCACTCTCGTTCCGCTTATCTTCATTCTGTAAGTGCCAAAGTAGAGACGAAGGATCAGGGTATCATGAGCGATCAATCCCAGACTTGTATCTACTCCAGAAACCGGGAAAACAGCCAGGAAACCAAGGGATGTATGTCAAAAAATTGCTTGCATGGCGCGAATCTCGTTCACTTGTGAACACATTTTTCGTTATTTCTCTACTCTCCTTCCACTTATATATATTCTGTATGTGGCAAAATGGAGGAGAAGGATCAGAGCATCAGTAGAGACCAACGCAGGTTTTCTATCTATATAAACCGAGAAAACAGCCAAGAAATCAAGGGATGTCTGTTGCGAGAAATGCTTGCATGGCGCCGAGCTGGTCCACCTGTCGCCAGATTTTCCGTTATTTCTCCACTCTCCTTCCACTTCTCTTCGTTCTAAGCAGCAAAGTGGAGGTGAAGGATCAGTGTATCATAAGAGACCAACCCAGCCTTCTATCAATTCTACAAACCGAAAACAGCCAAGAAACCAAGGGATGTCTGTATCGAAAAATGCTTGTATGGCGCCGAGCTGGTCCACCTGTCTCCATATTTTCCGTTATTTCTCCACTCTCCTTCCACTTCACTTCGTTCCCTAAGTTTCAAAGTGGAGGTGAAGGATCAGGGTATCATAAGAGACCAACCCAAGCCTTGTATAAACTGAGAAAACAACAAGAAACCAAGGAATGTCTGCAGCGAAAAATGCTTGCATGGCGCCGAGCTGGTCCACCTGTCTCCCTATTTTCCATTAATTCTCCACTCTCCTTCCACTTATCTTACTTCCCTAAGTGCCAATGTGGAGGTAAAGGATCAGGGTATCAAAGGAGACCAATCCCAGCCTTGTATCTCCTCCAGAAAACGAGAAAACAGCCAAGAAACCAAGGGATGTCTGTAGCGAAAAATGCTTGCATGGCACCGAGCTGGTCCACCTGTCTCTATATTTTCCGTTATTTCTCCACTCTCCTTCCACTTATCTTCGTTCTGTGGCAAAGTGGAGGTTAAGGATCAGGGTATCAGTAGAGACCAACCCAAGTCTTCTATCCAATAGAAACCGAGAAAACAGCCAAGAAACCAAGGAATGTATGTCGCGAAATGCTTGCATGGCGCCGAGCTGGTCCACCTGTCTCCATTTTCGTTTATTTCTCCTCTCGTTCCGCTTATCTTCATTCTGTAAGTGCCAAAGTAGAGACGAAGGATCAGGATATCATGAGCGATCAATCCCAGCCTTGTATCTACTCCAGAAACCGAGAAAACAGCCAGAAACCAAGGGATGTATGTCGAAAAATTGCTTGCATGGCGCGAATCTGGTTAACTTGTCACCACATTTTCCGTTATTTCTCCACTCTCCTTCCACTTATGTATATTCTGTATGTGGCAAAATGGAGGAGGATCAGAGCATCAGTAGAGACCAACCCAGGTCTTCTATTATACAACCCAGAAAACAGCGAAGAAATCAAGGGATGTCTGCAGCGAAAAATGCTTGCAAGGCGCCGAGCTGGTCCACATGTCTCCATATTTTCCGTTATTTTTCCACTCTCCTTCCACTTATCTTCGTTCTGTAAGCGGCAAACTGGAGGTGAAGGATCAGGGTATCAAACGAGATCAACATCAGCCTTGTATCTACTACAGAAACCGAGAAAACAGCCAAGAAACCAAGGGATGTCTGTAGCGAAAAATGCTTGTATCGCGCCGAGCTGGTCCACCTGTCTCTGTATTTTCCGTTATTTCTCCACTCTCCTTCCACTTATCTTAATTTTCCAAGTGCTAAAATGGAGGAGAAGGATCAGGGTATCATTAGAGACCAAACCAGTCTTCTATTTGGTAGAGAAACCGAGAAAACAGCGAAGAAACCAAGGGACGTATGTAGCGAAAAATGCTTGCATGGCGCCGAGCTGGTCCACCTGACACAATATTTTCCGTTTTTCTCCACTCTCCTTCCACTTATCTTCGTGCTGTAAGTGGCAAAGTGGAGGTGAAGAATCGGAAGGGTATCTGTAGAGACCAATCCAAGTCTTCTATTGATAATAGAAACCGAGAAAACAACAAAGAAATCAAGGGATGTCTATTGCCATGAAGTGCTTGCAAGGCGCCGAGCTGGTCCACTAGTCTCCATATTTTTGTTATTTCTCCACTCTCCTTCCTCCTATCTACGTTCTCTAAGTGGCAGAGTGCAGGTGGTGGATCAGGGTATCATAAGAGACCAGCCAGTCTTCTATTCATAATAGAAATCGATAAAACAGCCAAGAAACCAAGGCATGTATGCGAAAATCGCTTGCATGGCGCCGACCTGGTCCACCTGTCCCCACATTTTCATTTATTTCTCCACTCTCCTTCCACTTATCTTAGTTCTTGAAGTGGCAAAGTGGAAGTGAAAGATCAGTGTATCGGTAGAGATAAAACCCAGTCTTCTATCTTATAGAAACCGAGAAAACAGCCAAGAAACCAAGGGATGTCTGTATCGATAAATGCTTGTATGGCGCCGAGCTGGTCCACTTGTCTCCCTATTTTCCTGTAATGCTCCACTCTCCTTCCACTTATCTTCGTTCTGTAAGCAGCAAAGTGGAGGTGAAGGTCAGGGTATCATGAAGACCAACCCCAGCCTTGTATCAACTATAGAAACCGAGAAAACAGCGAAAAAACTAAGGGATGTCTGAAGCAAAAAATGCTTGCATGGCGCCGAGCTGTCTCCCTATTTTCCATTAATTCTCCACTCTCCTTCCACTTATCTTACTTCCCTAAGTGCCAATGTGGAGGTAAAGGATCAGGGTATCAAAGGAGACCAATCAACCTTGTATCTCCTCCATAAACCGAGAAAACAGCCAAGAAACCAAGGGATGTCTGTAGCGAAAAATGATTGTATGGCGCCGAGCTGGTCCACCTGTCTCCATATTTTCCGTTATTCCTCCACTCTCCTTCCACTTATCTTCGTTCTGTAAGCAGCAAAGTTGAGGTGAGGGATGAAAGTATCAGAAGCGACCCACCCAAGTCTTCTATCTGGTCGAAAAACCGAGAAAACAGCCAAGAAACCAAGGGATGTCTGTAGCGAAAAATGCATGCATGGCGAAGAGCTGGTCCACCTGTCTCCACATTTTCGTTTATTTCTCCACTCTCGTTCCACTTATCTTCGTTCTGTAAGTGCCAAAGTAGAGACGAAGGATCAGGGTATCATGAGCGATTAATCCCAGACTTGTATCTACTCCAGAAACCGAGAAAACAGCCAGGAAACCAAGGGATGTATGTCGAAAAAATTGCTTGCATGGCGCGAATCTGGTTCACTTGTCACAATATTTTTCGTTATTTCTCTACTCTCCTTCCACTTATGTATATTCTGTATGTGGCAAATTGGAGTAGAAGGATCAGACCATCTGTAGAGACCAACCCAAGTTTTCTATCTTATAAAGAAACCGAGAAAACAGCGAAGAAAGCAAGGGATGTCTGTAGCGAAAAATGCTTGCATGGCGCCGAGAATGTCCACCTGTCTCCATATTTTCCGTTATTTCTCCACTCTCCTTCCACTTATCTTCGTGCTGTAAGTGGCAAAGTGGAGGTGAAGAATCGGAATATCTGTAGAGACCAATCCAAGTCTTCTATTCATACTAGAAACCGAGAAAACAACAAAGAAATCAAGGGATGTCTATTGACATGAAGTGCTTGCATGGCGCCGAGCTCGTCCACTCGTCTCCATATTTTTGCTTATTTCTCCACTCTCCTTCCTCCTATCTACGTTCTTGAAGTGGCAAAGTATAAGTGAAAGATCAGTGTATCAGTAGAGATAAACCCGAGTCTTCTATTAATTATAGAAACCGAGAAAACAGCCAAGAAACCAAGGGATGTCTGTTTCGAAAAATGCTTGTATGGCGCCGAGCTGGTCCACCTGTCTCTATATTTTCCGTTATTTCTCCACTCTCCTTCCACTTATCTTCGTTCTGTAAGCAGCAAAGTGGAGGTGAAGGATGAAGGTATCAGAAGCGACTCACCCAAGTCTTCTAGTTTGTCGAGAAACCGAGAAAACAGCCAAGAAACCAAGGGATGTCTGTAGCGAAAAATGCTTTCATGGCGCCGAGCTAGTCCACCTGTCTCCACATTTTCGTTTATTTCTCCACTCTCCTTCCACTTATCTTTAATCTCTAAGTGCCAAAGTGGAGGTGAAGGATCAGGCTTTCATTAGAAATCAACCCCAGCTTTGTACCCACTATAGGAACCGAGAACACAGCCAAGAAACCAGGGGATGTCTCTAGCGAAAAATGTTTGCATCTCGCCGTGCTGGTCCACCTGTCTCCACATTTTCGTTTATTTCTCCACTCTCATTCCGCTTATCTTCATTCTCTAAGTGCCAAAGTAGAGAAGAAGGATCAGGTATTATGAACCCCCAGCCTTGTATCCACTCTAGAAACCGAGAAAACAGCCAGGAAACCAAGGGATGTATGTCGAAAAAATTGCTTGCATGGCGCGAATCTCGTTCACTTGTGAACACATTTTTCGTTATTTCTGTACTCTCCTTCCACTTATGTATATATTCTGTATGTGGAAAATTGGAGAAGGATCAGACCATCAGTAGAGACCAACCCAAGTTTTTCTATTCTATTATAGAAGAAAAACAGCGAAGAAATCTAGGGATATCTGAAGCGAAAAAATGCTTGCTGGTCCACCTTTCTCCATATTTACTGTTATTTCTCCACTCTCCTTCCACTTATCTTCGTTCCCTAAGTGCCAAAGTGGAGTGAAGGTTCAGGGTATCAATGAGACCCACCCCCCAGCTGTATCCACTCCAGAAACTGAGAAACAACAAAGAAACCAAGGAATGAATATCACGAAAAGT